>NC_081770.1:34132911-34365894 GCF_963082965.1 Carassius carassius
AAATAAAATGTTTTTGCAATGCTGTAAGACAGTTTTTAATGTGTTAGAAGTTATATGCAGAAAAAGTTATTTTAGGACTTCAATGCTCAAGATGGTCAGTTTACAGGTTTCTGAGTTCAGTAATGTTGAAATAGTGCTTCTGTTCAAATGAAGTGAAATCTAGCCCAAATCTGCTAAAAAGCTTCTCTCTCTGTGAGATAGAGCTGCTTCATTCAATATTCAGTGCAAATCTAGCCAAACTGACAGATGCTTATGTCTTATGAAAAAAAATGTTTTCTGCAATGCTGTAAGACAGTTTTTAATGTGTTAGAAGTTATATGCAGAAAAAGTTATTTTAGGACTTCAATGCTCAAGATTGTCAGTTTACAGGTTTCTGAGTCCAGTAATGTTGAAATAGTGCTTCTGTTCAAATGAAGTGAAATCTAGCCCAAATCTGCTCAAAAGCTTGTCTCTCTATTAGAGAAAGCTGCTTCATTCAATGTTCAGTGCAAATCTAGCCAAACTGACAGATGCTTATGTCTTATGAAATAAAATGTTTTCTGCAATGCTGTAAGACAGTTTTTAATGTGTTAGAAGTTATATGCAGAAAAAGTTATTTTAGGACTTCAATGCTCAAGATGGTCAGTTTACAGGTTTCTGAGTTCAGTAATGTTGAAATAGTGCTTCTGTTCAAATGAAGTGAAATCTAGCCCAAATCTGCTCAAAAGCTTGTCTCTCTATTAGAGAAAGCTGCTTCATTCAATATTCAGTGCAAATCTTGCCAAACTGAAAGAAGCTTATGCCTTATGAAATACAATGTTTTTGCAATGCTGTAAGACAGTTTTTAATGTGTTAGAAGTTATATGCACAAAAAGGTATTTTAGGACTTCAATGCTCAATATGGTCAGTTTACAGGTTTCTGAGTCCAGTAATGTTGAAATAGTGCTTCTGTTCAAATGAAGTGAAATCTAGCCCAAATCTGCTCAAAAGCTTGTCTCTCTATTAGGGAGAGCTGCTTCATTCAATGTTCAGTTCAAATCTAGCCAAACTGACAGATGCTTATGTCTTATGAAATACACTGTTTTCTGCAATGCTGTAAGACAGTTTTTAATGTGTTAGAAGTTATATGCACAAAAAGTTATTTTAGGACTTCAATGCTCAAGATGGTCAGTTTACAGGTTTCTGAGTCCAGTAATGTTGAAATAGTGCTTCTGTTCAAATAAAGTGAAATCTAGCCCACATCTGCTCAAAAGCTTGTCTCTCTATTAGAGAAAGCTGCTTCATTCAATGTTCAGTGCAAATCTAGCCAAACTGACAGATGCTTATGTCTTATGAAATAAAATGTTTTCTGCAATGCTGTAAGACAGTTTTTAATGTGTTAGAAGTTATTTGCACAAAAAGTTATTTTAGGACTTTAATGCTCAAGATGGTCAGTTTACAGGTTTCTGAGTTCAGTAATGTTGAAATAGTGCTTCTGTTCAAATGAAGTGAAATCTAGCCCAAATCTGCTAAAAAGCTTCTCTCTCTGTGAGATAGAGCTGCTTCATTCAATGTTCAGTGCAAATCTTGCCAAACTGAAAGATGCTTATGTCTTATGAAATAAAATGTTTTCTGCAATGCTGTAAGACAGTTTTTAATGTGTTAGAAGTTATATGCACAAAAACTAATGTTAGAGCTTCAATGCTCAAGATTGTCAGTTTACAGGTTTCTGAGTCCAGTAATGTTGAAATAGTGCTTCTGTTCAAATGAAGTGAAATCTAGCCCAAATCTGCTCAAAAGCTTGTCTCTCTATTAGAGAAAGCTGCTTCATTCAATGTTCAGTGCAAATCTTGCCAAACTGAAAGATGCTTATGTCTTATGAAATACAATGTTTTCTGCAATGCTGTAAGACAGTTTTTAATGTGTTAGAAGTTATATGCACAAAAACTTATGTTAGGACTTCAATGCTCAAGATGGTCAGTTTACAGGTTTCTGAGTCCAGTAATGTTGAAATAGTGCTTCTGTTCAAATGAAGTGAAATCTAGCCCAAATCTGCTCAAAAGCTTGTCTTTCTATTAGAGAAAGCTGCTTCATTCAATGTTCAGTGCAAATCTAGCCAAACTGATAGATGCTTATGTCTTATGAAATAAAATGTTTTTGCAATGCTGTAAGACAGTTTTTAATGTGTTAGAAGTTATATGCAGAAAAAGTTATTTTAGGACTTCAATGCTCAAGATGGTCAGTTTACAGGTTTCTGAGTTCAGTAATGTTGAAATAGTGCTTCTGTTCAAATGAAGTGAAATCTAGCCCAAATCTGCTAAAAAGCTTCTCTCTCTGTGAGATAGAGCTGCTTCATTCAATATTCAGTGCAAATCTAGCCAAACTGACAGATGCTTATGTCTTATGAAAAAAAATGTTTTCTGCAATGCTGTAAGACAGTTTTTAATGTGTTAGAATTATATGCACAAAAAGTTATTTTAGGACTTCAATGCTCAAGATGGTCAGTTTACAGGTTTCTGAGATCAGTAATGTTGAAATAGTGCTTCTGTTCAAATGAAGTGAAATCTAGCCCAAATCTGCTAAAAAGCTTCTCTCTCTGTGAGATAGAACTGCTTCATTCAATGTTCAGTGCAAATCTTGCCAAACTGACCGATGCTTATGTCTTATGAAATACAATGTTTTCTGCAATGCTGTAAGACAGTTTTTAATGTGTTAGAAGTTATATGCACAAAAACTAATGTTAGAGCTTCAATGCTCAAGATTGTCAGTTTACAGGTTTCTGAGTCCAGTAATGTTGAAATAGTGCTTCTGTTCAAATGAAGTGAAATCTAGCCCAAATCTGCTCAAAAGCTTGTCTCTCTATTAGAGAAAGCTGCTTCATTCAATGTTCAGTGCAAATCTAGCCAAACTGACAGATGCTTATGTCTTATGAAATAAAATGTTTTCTGCAATGCTGTAAGACAGTTTTTAATGTGTTAGAAGTTATATGCAGAAAAAGTTATTTTAGGACTTCAATGCTCAAGATTGTCAGTTTACAGGTTTCTGAGTCCAGTAATGTTGAAATAGTGCTTCTGTTCAAATGAAGTGAAATCTAGCCCAAATCTGCTCAAAAGCTTGTCTCTCTATTAGAGAAAGCTGCTTCATTCAATGTTCAGTGCAAATCTAGCCAAACTGACAGATGCTTATGTCTTATGAAATAAAATGTTTTCTGCAATGCTGTAAGACAGTTTTTAATGTGTTAGAAGTTATATGCAGAAAAAGTTATTTTAGGACTTCAATGCTCAAGATGGTCAGTTTACAGGTTTCTGAGTTCAGTAATGTTGAAATAGTGCTTCTGTTCAAATGAAGTGAAATCTAGCCCAAATCTGCTCAAAAGCTTGTCTCTCTATTAGAGAAAGCTGCTTCATTCAATATTCAGTGCAAATCTTGCCAAACTGAAAGAAGCTTATGCCTTATGAAATACAATGTTTTTGCAATGCTGTAAGACAGTTTTTAATGTGTTAGAAGTTATATGCACAAAAAGGTATTTTAGGACTTCAATGCTCAATATGGTCAGTTTACAGGTTTCTGAGTCCAGTAATGTTGAAATAGTGCTTCTGTTCAAATGAAGTGAAATCTAGCCCAAATCTGCTAAAAAGCTTCTCTCTCTGTGAGATAGAGCTGCTTCATTCAATGTTCAGTGCAAATCTTGCCAAACTGAAAGATGCTTATGTCTTATGAAATACAATGTTTTCTGCAATGCTGTAAGACAGTTTTTAATGTGTTAGAAGTTATATGCACAAAAACTAATGTTAGAGCTTCAATGCTCAAGATTGTCAGTTTACAGGTTTCTGAGTCCAGTAATGTTGAAATAGTGCTTCTGTTCAAATGAAGGGAAACATAGCCCAAATCTGCTCAAAAGCTTGTCTCTCTATTAGAGAAAGCTGCTTCATTCAATATTCAGTGCAAATCTTATCAAACTGACAGATGCTTATGTCTTATGAAATAAAATGTTTTCTGCAATGCTGTAAGACAGTTTTTAATGTGTTAGGAGTTATATGCAGAAAAAGTTATTTTAGGACTTCAATGCTCAAGATTGTCAGTTTACAGGTTTCTGAGTCCAGTAATGTTGAAATAGTGCTTCTGTTCAAATGAAGTGAAATCTAGCCCAAATCTGCTCAAAAGCTTGTCTCTCTATTAGAGAAAGCTGCTTCATTCAATGTTCAGTGCAAATCTTGCCAAACTGAAAGATGCTAATGCCTTATGAAATAAAATGTTTTTGCAATGCTGTAAGACAGTTTTTAATGTGTTAGAAGTTATATGCAGAAAAAGTTATTTTAGGACTTCAATGCTCAAGATGGTCAGTTTACAGGTTTCTGAGTCCAGTAATGTTGAAATAGTGCTTCTGTTCAAATGAAGTGAAATCTAGCCCATATCTGCTCAAAAGCTTGTCTCTCTATTAGAGAAAGCTGCTTCATTCAATGTTCAGTGCAAATCTAGCCAAACTGACAGATGCTTATGTCTTATGAAATAAAATGTTTTCTGCAATGCTGTAAGACAGTTTTTAATGTGTTAGAAGTTATATGCAGAAAAAGTTATTTTAGGACTTCAATGCTCAAGATGGTCAGTTTACAGGTTTCTGAGTCCAGTAATGTTGAAATAGTGCTTCTTTTCAAATGAAGTGAAATCTAGCCCAAATCTGCTCAAAAGCTTGTCTCTCTATTAGAGAAAGCTGCTTCATTCAATGTTCAGTGCAAATCTAGCCAAACTGACAGATGCTTATGTCTTATGAAATAAAATGTTTTCTGCCATGCTGTAAGACAGTTTTTAATGTGTTAGAAGTTATATGCACAAAAACTAATGTTAGAGCTTCAATGCTCAAGATGGTCAGTTTACAGGTTTCTGAGTCCAGTAATGTTGAAATAGTGCTTCTGTTCAAATGAAGTGAAATCTAGCCCAAATCTGTTCAAAAGCTTGTCTCTCTATTAGAGAAAGCTGCTTCATTCAATGTTCAGTGCAAATCTAGCCAAACTGACAGATGCTTATGTCTTATGAAATAAAATGTTTTCTGCAATGCTGTAAGACAGTTTTTAATGTGTTAGAAGTTATATGCACAAAAACTAATGTTAGAGCTTCAATGCTCAAGATTGTCAGTTTACAGGTTTCTGAGTCCAGTAATGTTGAAATAGTGCTTCTGTTCAAATGAAGTGAAATCTAGCCCAAATCTGCTCAAAAGCTTGTCTCTCTATTAGAGAAAGCTGCTTCATTCAATGTTCAGTGCAAATCTAGCCAAACTGACAGATGCTTATGTCTTATGAAATAAAATGTTTTCTGCAATGCTGTAAGACAGTTTTTAATGTGTTAGAAGTTATATGCAGAAAAAGTTATTTTAGGACTTCAATGCTCAAGATGGTCAGTTTACAGGTTTCTGAGTCCAGTAATGTTGAAATAGTGCTTCTGTTCAAATGAAGTGAAATCTAGCCCAAATCTGCTCAAAAGCTTCTCTCTCTGTGAGATAAAGCTGCTTCATTCAATGTTCAGTGCAAATCTTGCCAAACTGAAAGATGCTTATGTCTTATGAAATACAATGTTTTCTGCAATGCTGTAAGACAGTTTTTAATGTGTTAGAAGTTATATGCACAAAAACTTATGTTAGGACTTCAATGCTCAAGATGGTCAGTTTACAGGTTTCTGAGTCCAGTAATGTTGAAATAGTGCTTCTGTTCAAATGAAGTGAAATCTAGCCCAAATCTGCTCAAAAGCTTGTCTCTCTATTAGAGAAAGCTGCTTCATTCAATATTCAGTGCAAATCTTGCCAAACTGACAGATGCTTATGTCTTATGAAATAAAATGTTTTCTGCAATGCTGTAAGACAGTTTTTAATGTGTTAGGAGTTATATGCAGAAAAAGTTATTTTAGGACTTCAATGCTCAAGATTGTCAGTTTACAGGTTTCTGAGTCCAGTAATGTTGAAATAGTGCTTCTGTTCAAATGAAGTGAAATCTAGCCCAAATCTGCTCAAAAGCTTGTCTCTCTATTAGAGAAAGCTGCTTCATTCAATGTTCAGTGCAAATCTTGCCAAACTGAAAGATGCTAATGCCTTATGAAATAAAATGTTTTTGCAATGCTGTAAGACAGTTTTTAATGTGTTAGAAGTTATATGCAGAAAAAGTTATTTTAGGACTTCAATGCTCAAGATGGTCAGTTTACAGGTTTCTGAGTCCAGTAATGTTGAAATAGTGCTTCTGTTCAAATGAAGTGAAATCTAGCCCATATCTGCTCAAAAGCTTGTCTCTCTATTAGAGAAAGCTGCTTCATTCAATGTTCAGTGCAAATCTAGCCAAACTGACAGATGCTTATGTCTTATGAAATAAAATGTTTTCTGCAATGCTGTAAGACAGTTTTTAATGTGTTAGAAGTTATATGCAGAAAAAGTTATTTTAGGACTTCAATGCTCAAGATTGTCAGTTTACAGGTTTCTGAGTCCAGTAATGTTGAAATAGTGCTTCTTTTCAAATGAAGTGAAATCTAGCCCAAATCTGCTCAAAAGCTTGTCTCTCTATTAGAGAAAGCTGCTTCATTCAATGTTCAGTGCAAATCTAGCCAAACTGACAGATGCTTATGTCTTATGAAATAAAATGTTTTCTGCAATGCTGTAAGACAGTTTTTAATGTGTTAGAAGTTATATGCACAAAAGCTTATGTTAGAGCTTCAATGCTCAAGATTGTCAGTTTACAGGTTTCTGAGTCCAGTAATGTTGAAATAGTGCTTCTGTTCAAATGAAGTGAAATCTAGCCCAAATCTGTTCAAAAGCTTGTCTCTCTATTAGAGAAAGCTGCTTCATTCAATGTTCAGTGCAAATCTAGCCAAACTGACAGATGCTTATGTCTTATGAAATAAAATGTTTTCTGCAATGCTGTAAGACAGTTTTTAATGTGTTAGAAGTTATATGCACAAAAACTAATGTTAGAGCTTCAATGCTCAAGATTGTCAGTTTACAGGTTTCTGAGTCCAGTAATGTTGAAATAGTGCTTCTGTTCAAATGAAGTGAAATCTAGCCCAAATCTGCTCAAAAGCTTGTCTCTCTATTAGAGAAAGCTGCTTCATTCAATGTTCAGTGCAAATCTAGCCAAACTGACAGATGCTTATGAAATAAAATGTTTTCTGCAATGCTGTAAGACAGTTTTTAATGTGTTAGAAGTTATATGCAGAAAAAGTTATTTTAGGACTTCAATGCTCAAGATGGTCAGTTTACAGGTTTCTGAGTTCAGTAATGTTGAAATAGTGCTTCTGTTCAAATGAAGTGAAATCTAGCCCAAATCTGCTAAAAAGCTTCTCTCTCTGTGAGATAAAGCTGCTTCATTCAATGTTCAGTGCAAATCTTGCCAGACTGAAAGATGCTTATGTCTTATGAAATACAATGTTTTCTGCAATGCTGTAAGACAGTTTTTAATGTGTTAGAAGTTATATGCACAAAAACTTATGTTAGGAGTTCAATGCTCAAGATGGTCAGTTTACAGGTTTCTGAGTCCAGTAATGTTGAAATAGTGCTTCTGTTCAAATGAAGTGAAATCTAGCCCAAATCTGCTCAAAAGCTTGTCTCTCTATTAGAGAAAGCTGCTTCATTCAATGTTCAGTGCAAATCTAGCCAAACTGATAGATGCTTATGTCTTATGAAATAAAATATTTTTGCAATGCTGTAAGACAGTTTTTAATGTGTTAGAAGTTATATGCAGAAAAAGTTATTTTAGGACTTCAATGCTCAAGATTGTCAGTTTACAGGTTTCTGAGTCCAGTAATGTTGAAATAGTGCTTCTGTTCAAATGAAGTGAAATCTAGCCCAAATCTGCTCAAAAGCTTGTCTCTCTATTAGAGAAAGCTGCTTCATTCAATGTTCAGTGCAAATCTAGCCAAACTGACAGATGCTTATGTCTTATGAAATAAAATGTTTTCTGCAATGCTGTAAGACAGTTTTTAATGTGTTAGAAGTTATATGCACAAAAAGTTATTTTAGGACTTCAATGCTCAAGATGGTCAGTTTACAGGTTTCTGAGATCAGTAATGTTGAAATAGTGCTTCTGTTCAAATGAAGTGAAATCTAGCCCAAATCTGCTAAAAAGCTTCTCTCTCTGTGAGATAGAACTGCTTCATTCAATGTTCAGTGCAAATCTTGCCAAACTGACAGATGCTTATGTCTTATGAAATAAAATGTTTTCTGCAATGCTGTAAGACAGTTTTTAATGTGTTAGAAGTTATATGCACAAAAACTAATGTTAGAGCTTCAATGCTCAAGATTGTCAGTTTACAGGTTTCTGAGTCCAGTAATGTTGAAATAGTGCTTCTGTTCAAATGAAGTGAAATCTAGCCCAAATCTGCTCAAAAGCTTGTCTCTCTATTAGAGAAAGCTGCTTCATTCAATGTTCAGTGCAAATCTAGCCAAACTGACAGATGCTTATGTCTTATGAAATAAAATGTTTTCTGCAATGCTGTAAGACAGTTTTTAATGTGTTAGAAGTTATATGCAGAAAAAGTTATTTTAGGACTTCAATGCTCAAGATGGTCAGTTTACAGGTTTCTGATTCCAGTAATGTTGAAATAGTGCTTCTGTTCAAATGAAGTGAAATCTAGCCCAAATCTGCTCAAAAGCTTGTCTCTCTATTGGAGAAAGCTGCTTCATTCAATGTTCAGTGCAAATCTAGCCAAACTGACAGATGCTTATGTCTTATGAAATAAAATGTTTTCTGCAATGCTGTAAGACAGTTTTTAATGTGTTAGGAGTTATATGCAGAAAAGTTATTTTAGGACTTCAATGCTCAAGATGGTCAGTTTACAGGTTTCTGAGTCCAGTAATGTTGAAATAGTGCTTCTATTCAAATGAAGTGAAATCTAGCCCAAATCTGCTCAAAAGCTTGTCTCTCTATTAGTGAAAGCTGCTTCATTCAATATTCAGTGCAAATCTTGCCAAACTGAAAGAAGCTTATGCCTTATGAAATACAATGTTTTTGCAATGCAGTAAGACAGTTTTTAATGTGTTAGAAGTTATATGCAGAAACAGTTATTTTAGGACTTCAATGCTCAAGATGGTCAGTTTACAGGTTTCTGAGTCCAGTAATGTTGAAATAGTGCTTCTGTTCAAATGAAGTGAAATCTAGCCCAAATCTGCTCAAAAGCTTGTCTCTCTATTAGAGAAAGCTGCTTCATTCAATATTCAGTGCAAATCTAGCCAAACTGACAGATGCTTATGTCTTATGAAATAAAATGTTTTTGCAATGCTGTAAGACAGTTTTTAATGTGTTAGAAGTTATATGCAAAAAAAGGTATTTTAGGACTTCATTGCTCAAGATTGTCAGTTTACAGGTTTCTGAGTCCTGTAATGTTGAAATAGTGCTTCTGTTCAAATGAAGTGAAATCTAGCCCAAATCTGCTCAAAAGCTTGTCTCTCTATTAGAGAAAGCTGCTTCATTCAATGTTCAGTGCAAATCTTGCCAAACTGAAAGATGCTTATGTCTTATGAAATACAATGTTTTCTGCAATGCTGTAAGACAGTTTTTAATGTGTTAGAAGTTATATGCACAAAAACTTATGTTAGGACTTCAATGCTCAAGATGGTCAGTTTACAGGTTTCTGAGTCCAGTAATGTTGAAATAGTGCTTCTGTTCAAATGAAGTGAAATCTAGCCCAAATCTGCTCAAAAGCTTGTCTTTCTATTAGAGAAAGCTGCTTCATTCAATGTTCAGTGCAAATCTAGCCAAACTGATAGATGCTTATGTCTTATGAAATAAAATGTTTTTGCAATGCTGTAAGACAGTTTTTAATGTGTTAGAAGTTATATGCAGAAAAAGTTATTTTAGGACTTCAATGCTCAAGATGGTCAGTTTACAGGTTTCTGAGTTCAGTAATGTTGAAATAGTGCTTCTGTACAAATGAAGTGAAATCTAGCCCAAATCTGCTAAAAAGCTTCTCTCTCTGTGAGATAGAGCTGCTTCATTCAATATTCAGTGCAAATCTAGCCAAACTGACAGATGCTTATGTCTTATGAAAAAAAATGTTTTCTGCAATGCTGTAAGACAGTTTTTAATGTGTTAGAAGTTATATGCAGAAAAAGTTATTTTAGGACTTCAATGCTCAAGATTGTCAGTTTACAGGTTTCTGAGTCCAGTAATGTTGAAATAGTGCTTCTGTTCAAATGAAGTGAAATCTAGCCCAAATCTGCTCAAAAGCTTGTCTCTCTATTAGAGAAAGCTGCTTCATTCAATGTTCAGTGCAAATCTAGCCAAACTGACAGATGCTTATGTCTTATGAAATAAAATGTTTTCTGCAATGCTGTAAGACAGTTTTTAATGTGTTAGAAGTTATATGCAGAAAAAGTTATTTTAGGACTTCAATGCTCAAGATGGTCAGTTTACAGGTTTCTGAGTTCAGTAATGTTGAAATAGTGCTTCTGTTCAAATGAAGTGAAATCTAGCCCAAATCTGCTCAAAAGCTTGTCTCTCTATTAGAGAAAGCTGCTTCATTCAATATTCAGTGCAAATCTTGCCAAACTGAAAGAAGCTTATGCCTTATGAAATACAATGTTTTTGCAATGCTGTAAGACAGTTTTTAATGTGTTAGAAGTTATATGCACAAAAAGGTATTTTAGGACTTCAATGCTCAATATGGTCAGTTTACAGGTTTCTGAGTCCAGTAATGTTGAAATAGTGCTTCTGTTCAAATGAAGTGAAATCTAGCCCAAATCTGCTCAAAAGCTTGTCTCTCTATTAGGGAGAGCTGCTTCATTCAATGTTCAGTTCAAATCTAGCCAAACTGACAGATGCTTATGTCTTATGAAATACACTGTTTTCTGCAATGCTGTAAGACAGTTTTTAATGTGTTAGAAGTTATATGCACAAAAAGTTATTTTAGGACTTCAATGCTCAAGATGGTCAGTTTACAGGTTTCTGAGTCCAGTAATGTTGAAATAGTGCTTCTGTTCAAATGAAGTGAAATCTAGCCCACATCTGCTCAAAAGCTTGTCTCTCTATTAGAGAAAGCTGCTTCATTCAATGTTCAGTGCAAATCTAGCCAAACTGACAGATGCTTATGTCTTATGAAATAAAATGTTTTCTGCAATGCTGTAAGACAGTTTTTAATGTGTTAGAAGTTATTTGCACAAAAAGTTATTTTAGGACTTTAATGCTCAAGATGGTCAGTTTACAGGTTTCTGAGTTCAGTAATGTTGAAATAGTGCTTCTGTTCAAATGAAGTGAAATCTAGCCCAAATCTGCTAAAAAGCTTCTCTCTCTGTGAGATAGAGCTGCTTCATTCAATGTTCAGTGCAAATCTTGCCAAACTGAAAGATGCTTATGTCTTATGAAATACAATGTTTTCTGCAATGCTGTAAGACAGTTTTTAATGTGTTAGAAGTTATATGCACAAAAACTAATGTTAGAGCTTCAATGCTCAAGATTGTCAGTTTACAGGTTTCTGAGTCCAGTAATGTTGAAATAGTGCTTCTGTTCAAATGAAGGGAAACATAGCCCAAATCTGCTCAAAAGCTTGTCTCTCTATTAGAGAAAGCTGCTTCATTCAATATTCAGTGCAAATCTTGCCAAACTGACAGATGCTTATGTCTTATGAAATAAAATGTTTTCTGCAATGCTGTAAGACAGTTTTTAATGTGTTAGGAGTTATATGCATAAAAAGTTATTTTAGGACTTCAATGCTCAAGATTGTCAGTTTACAGGTTTCTGAGTCCAGTAATGTTGAAATAGTGCTTCTGTTCAAATGAAGTGAAATCTAGCCCAAATCTGCTCAAAAGCTTGTCTCTCTATTAGAGAAAGCTGCTTCATTCAATATTCAGTGCAAATCTTGCCAAACTGAAAGATGCTTATGTCTTATGAAATACAATGTTTTCTGCAATGCTGTAAGACAGTTTTTAATGTGTTAGAAGTTATATGCAGAAAAAGTTATTTTAGGACTTCAATGCTCAAGATGGTCAGTTTACAGGTTTCTGAGTTCAGTAATGTTGAAATAGTGCTTCTGTTCAAATGAAGTGAAATCTAGCCCAAATCTGCTAAAAAGCTTCTCTCTCTGTGAGATAAAGCTGCTTCATTCAATGTTCAGTGCAAATCTTGCCAGACTGAAAGATGCTTATGTCTTATGAAATACAATGTTTTCTGCAATGCTGTAAGACAGTTTTTAATGTGTTAGAAGTTATATGCACAAAAACTTATGTTAGGAGTTCAATGCTCAAGATGGTCAGTTTACAGGTTTCTGAGTCCAGTAATGTTGAAATAGTGCTTCTGTTCAAATGAAGTGAAATCTAGCCCAAATCTGCTCAAAAGCTTGTCTCTCTATTAGAGAAAGCTGCTTCATTCAATGTTCAGTGCAAATTTAGCCAAACTGATAGATGCTTATGTCTTATGAAATAAAATGTTTTTGCAATGCTGTAAGACAGTTTTTAATGTGTTAGAAGTTATATGCAGAAAAAGTTATTTTAGGACTTCAATGCTCAAGATGGTCAGTTTACAGGTTTCTGAGTTCAGTAATGTTGAAATAGTGCTTCTGTTCAAATGAAGTGAAATCTAGCCCAAATCTGCTAAAAAGCTTCTCTCTCTGTGAGATAGAGCTGCTTCATTCAATATTCAGTGCAAATCTAGCCAAACTGACAGATGCTTATGTCTTATGAAATAAAATGTTTTCTGCAATCTGCAGTCTCTCTATTAGAGAAAGCTGCTTCATTCAATGTTCAGTGCAAATCTAGCCAAACTGATAGATGCTTATGTCTTATGAAATAAAATGTTTTTGCAATGCTGTAAGACAGTTTTTAATGTGTTAGAAGTTATATGCAGAAAAAGTTATTTTAGGACTTCAATGCTCAAGATGGTCAGTTTACAGGTTTCTGAGTCCAATAATGTTGAAATAGTGCTTCTGTTCAAATGAAGTGAAATCTAGCCCAAATCTGCTCAAAAGCTTGTCTCTCTATTAGAGAAAGCTGCTTCATTCAATGTTCAGTGCAAATCTAGCCAAACTGACAGATGCTTATGTCTTATGAAATAAAATGTTTTCTGCAATGCTGTAAGACAGTTTTTAATGTGTTAGAAGTTATATGCAGAAAAAGTTATTTTAGGACTTCAATGCTCAAGATGGTCAGTTTACAGGTTTCTGAGTTCAGTAATGTTGAAATAGTGCTTCTGTTCAAATGAAGTAAAATCTAGCCCAAATCTGCTCAAAAGCTTGTCTCTCTATTAGGGAAAGCTGCTTCATTCAATGTTCAGTGCAAATCTAGCCAAACTGACAGATGCTTATGTCTTATGAAATAAAATGTTTTCTGCAATGCTGTAAGACAGTTTTTAATGTGTTAGAAGTTATATGCACAAAAACTAATGTTAGAGCTTCAATGCTCAAGATTGTCAGTTTACAGGTTTCTGAGTCCAGTAATGTTGAAATAGTGCTTCTGTTCAAATGAAGTGAAATCTAGCCCAAATCTGTTCAAAAGCTTGTCTCTCTATTAGAGAAAGCTGCTTCATTCAATGTTCAGTGCAAATCTAGCCAAACTGACAGATGCTTATGTCTTATGAAATAAAATGTTTTCTGCAATGCTGTAAGACAGTTTTTAATGTGTTAGAAGTTATATGCACAAAAACTAATGTTAGAGCTTCAATGCTCAAGATTGTCAGTTTACAGGTTTCTGAGTCCAGTAATGTTGAAATAGTGCTTCTGTTCAAATGAAGTGAAATCTAGCCCAAATCTGCTCAAAAGCTTGTCTCTCTATTAGAGAAAGCTGCTTCATTCAATGTTCAGTGCAAATCTAGCCAAACTGATAGATGCTTATGTCTTATGAAATAAAATGTTTTTGCAATGCTGTAAGACAGTTTTTAATGTGTTAGAAGTTATATGCAGAAAAAGTTATTTTAGGACTTCAATGCTCAAGATGGTCAGTTTACAGGTTTCTGAGTTCAGTAATGTTGAAATAGTGCTTCTGTTCAAATGAAGTGAAATCTAGCCCAAATCTGCTAAAAAGCTTCTCTCTCTGTGAGATAGAGCTGCTTCATTCAATATTCAGTGCAAATCTAGCCAAACTGACAGATGCTTATGTCTTATGAAAAAAAATGTTTTCTGCAATGCTGTAAGACAGTTTTTAATGTGTTAGAAGTTATATGCAGAAAAAGTTATTTTAGGACTTCAATGCTCAAGATGGTCAGTTTACAGGTTTCTGAGTCCAATAATGTTGAAATAGTGCTTCTGTTCAAATGAAGTGAAATCTAGCCCAAATCTGCTCAAAAGCTTGTCTCTCTATTAGCGAAAGCTGCTTCATTCAATGTTCAGTGCAAATCTAGCCAAACTGACAGATGCTTATGTCTTATGAAATAAAATGTTTTCTGCAATGCTGTAAGACAGTTTTTAATGTGTTAGAAGTTATATGCAGAAAAAGTTATTTTAGGACTTCAATGCTCAAGATGGTCAGTTTACAGGTTTCTGAGCTCAGTAATGTTGAAATAGTGCTTCTGTTCAAATGAAGTGAAATCTAGCCCAAATCTGCTCAAAAGCTTGTCTCTCTATTAGGGAAAGCTGCTTCATTCAATGTTCAGTGCAAAATCTAGCCAAACTGACAGATGCTTATGTCTTATGAAATAAAATGTTTTCTGCAATGCTGTAAGACAGTTTTTAATGTGTTAGAAGTTATATGCACACAAACTAATGTTAGAGCTTCAATGCTCAAGATTGTCAGTTTACAGGTTTCTGAGTCCAGTAATGTTGAAATAGTGCTTCTGTTCAAATGAAGTGAAATCTAGCCCAAATCTGTTCAAAAGCTTGTCTCTCTATTAGAGAAAGCTGCTTCATTCAATGTTCAGTGCAAATCTAGCCAAACTGACAGATGCTTATGTCTTATGAAATAAAATGTTTTCTGCAATGCTGTAAGACAGTTTTTAATGTGTTAGAAGTTATATGCACAAAAACTTATGTTAGGACTTTAATGCTCAAGATTGTCAGTTTACAGGTTTCTGAGTCCAGTAATGTTGAAATAGTGCTTTTGTTCAAATGAAGTGAAATCTAGCCCAAATCTGCTCAAAAGCTTGTCTCTCTATTAGAGAAAGCTGCTTCATTCAATGTTCAGTGCAAATCTAGCCAAACTGACAGATGCTTATGTCTTATGAAATAAAATGTTTTCTTCAATGCTGTAAGACAGTTTTTAATGTGTTAGAAGTTATATGCAGAAAAAGTTATTTTAGGACTTCAATGCTCAAGATGGTCAGTTTACAGTTTTCTGAGTCCAGTAATGTTGAAATAGTGCTTCTGTTCAAATGAAGTGAAATCTAGCCCAAATCTGCTCAAAAGCTTGTCTCTCTATTAGAGAAAGCTGCTTCATTCAATGTTCAGTGCAAATCTAGCCAAACTGACAGATGCTTATGTCTTATGAAATAAAATGTTTTCTGCAATGCTGTAAGACAGTTTTTAATGTGTTAGAAGTTATATGCACAAAAAGTTATTTTAGGACTTCAATGCTCAAGATGGTCAGTTTACAGGTTTCTGAGTCCAGTAATGTTGAAATAGTGCTTCTGTTCAAATGAAGTGAAATCTAGCCCAAATCTGCTCAAAAGCTTGTCTCTCTATTAGGGAAAGCTGCTTCATTCAATGTTCAGTGCAAATCTAGCCAAACTGACAGATGCTTATGTCTTATGAAATAAAATGTTTTCTGCAATGCTGTAAGACAGTTTTTAATGTGTTAGAAGTTATATGCACAAAAACTAATGTTAGAGCTTCAATGCTCAAGATTGTCAGTTTACAGGTTTCTGAGTCCAGTAATGTTGAAATAGTGCTTCTGTTCAAATGAAGTGAAATCTAGCCCAAATCTGTTCAAAAGCTTGTCTCTCTATTAGAGAAAGCTGCTTCATTCAATGTTCAGTGCAAATCTAGCCAAACTGACAGATGATTATGTATTATGAAATAAAATGTTTTCTGCAATGCTGTAAGACAGTTTTTAATGTGTTAGAAGTTATATGCACAAAAACTAATGTTAGAGCTTCAATGCTCAAGATTGTCAGTTTACAGGTTTCTGAGTCCAGTAATGTTGAAATAGTGCTTCTGTTCAAATGAAGTGAAATCTAGCCCAAATCTGCTCAAAAGCTTGTCTCTCTATTAGAGAAAGCTGCTTCATTCAATGTTCAGTGCAAATCTAGCCAAACTGACAGATGCTTATGTCTTATGAAATAAAATGTTTTCTGCAATGCTGTAAGACAGTTTTTAATGTGTTAGAAGTTATATGCAGAAAAAGTTATTTTAGGACTTCAATGCTCAAGATGGTCAGTTTACAGTTTTCTGAGTCCAGTAATGTTGAAATAGTGCTTCTGTTCAAATGAAGTGAAATCTAGCCCAAATCTGCTCAAAAGCTTGTCTCTCTATTAGAGAAAGCTGCTTCATTCAATATTCAGTGCAAATCTTGCCAAACTGAAAGAAGCTTATGCCTTATGAAATACAATGCTTTTGCAATGCTGTAAGACAGTTTTTAATGTGTTAGAAGTTATATGCACAAAAAGGTATTTTAGGACTTCAATGCTCAATATGGTCAGTTTACAGGTTTCTGAGTCCAGTAATGTTGAAATAGTGCTTCTGTTCAAATGAAGTGAAATCTAGCCCACATCTGCTCAAAAGCTTGTCTCTCTATTAGGGAAAGCTGCTTCATTCAATGTTCAGTGCAAATCTAGCCAAACTGACAGATGCTTATGTCTTATGAAATACAATGTTTTCTGCAATGCTGTAAGACAGTTTTTAATGTGTTAGAAGTTATATGCACAAAAACTTATGTTAGGACTTTAATGCTCAAGATTGTCAGTTTACAGGTTTCTGAGTCCAGTAATGTTGAAATAGTGCTTCTGTTCAAATGAAGTGAAATCTAGCCCAAATCTGCTCAAAAGCTTGTCTCTCTTTTAGAGAAAGCTGCTTCATTCAATATTCAGTGCAAATCTTGCCAAACTGAAAGAAGCTTATGCCTTATGAAATAAAATGTTTTTGCAATGCTGTAAGACAGTTTTTAATGTGTTAGAAGTTATATGCAGAAAAAGTTATTTTAGGACTTCAATGCTCAAGATGGTCAGTTTACAGGTTTCTGAGTCCAGTAATGTTGAAATAGTGCTTCTGTTCAAATGAAGTGAAATCTAGCCCAAATCTGCTCAAAAGCTTGTCTCTCTATTAGAGAAAGCTGCTTCATTCAATGTTCAGTGCAAATCTAGCCAAACTGACAGATGGTTATGTCTTATGAAATAAAATGTTTTCTGCAATGCTGTAAGACAGTTTTTAATGTGTTAGAAGTTATATGCACAAAAACTAATGTTAGAGCTTCAATGCTCAAGATTGTCAGTTTACAGGTTTCTGAGTCCAGTAATGTTGAAATAGTGCTTCTGTTCAAATGAAGTGAAATCTAGCCCAAATCTGCTCAAAAGCTTGTCTCTCTATTAGAGAAAGCTGCTTCATTCAATGTTCAGTGCAAATCTAGCCAAACTGACAGATGCTTATGTCTTATGAAATAAAATGTTTTCTGCAATGCTGTAAGACAGTTTTTAATGTGTTAGAAGTTATATGCAGAAAAAGTTATTTTAGGACTTCAATGCTCAAGATGGTCAGTTTACAGTTTTCTGAGTCCAGTAATGTTGAAATAGTGCTTCTGTTCAAATGAAGTGAAATCTAGCCCAAATCTGCTCAAAAGCTTGTCTCTCTATTAGAGAAAGCTGCTTCATTCAATATTCAGTGCAAATCTTGCCAAACTGAAAGAAGCTTATGCCTTATGAAATACAATGTTTTTGCAATGCTGTAAGACAGTTTTTAATGTGTTAGAAGTTATATGCACAAAAAGGTATTTTAGGACTTCAATGCTCAATATGGTCAGTTTACAGGTTTCTGAGTCCAGTAATGTTGAAATAGTGCTTCTGTTCAAATGAAGTGAAATCTAGCCCACATCTGCTCAAAAGCTTGTCTCTCTATTAGGGAAAGCTGCTTCATTCAATGTTCAGTGCAAATCTAGCCAAACTGACAGATGCTTATGTCTTATGAAATACAATGTTTTCTGCAATGCTGTAAGACAGTTTTTAATGTGTTAGAAGTTATATGCACAAAAACTTATGTTAGGACTTTAATGCTCAAGATTGTCAGTTTACAGGTTTCTGAGTCCAGTAATGTTGAAATAGTGCTTCTGTTCAAATGAAGTGAAATCTAGCCCAAATCTGCTCAAAAGCTTGTCTCTCTTTTAGAGAAAGCTGCTTCATTCAATATTCAGTGCAAATCTTGCCAAACTGAAAGAAGCTTATGCCTTATGAAATAAAATGTTTTTGCAATGCTGTAAGACAGTTTTTAATGTGTTAGAAGTTATATGCACAAAAAGGTAATTTAGGACTTCAATGCTCAAGATTGTCAGTTTACAGGTTTCTGAGTCCAGTAATGTTGAAATAGTGCTTCTGTTCAAATGAAGTGAAATCTAGCCCAAATCTGCTCAAAAGCTTGTCTCTCTATTAGAGAAAGCTGCTTCATTCAATGTTCAGTGCAAATCTAACCAAACTGACAGATGCTTATGTCTTATGAAATAAAATGTTTTTTGCAATGCTGTAAGACAGTTTTTAATGTGTTAGAAGTTATATGCACAAAAAGTTATTTTAGGACTTCAATGCTCAAGATTGTCAGTTTACAGGTTTCTGAGTTCAGTAATGTTGAAATAGTGCTTCTGTTCAAATGAAGTGAAATCTAGCCCAAATCTGCTAAAAAGCTTCTCTCTTTGTGAGATAGAGCTGCTTCATTCAATGTTCAGTGCAAATCTTGCCAAACTGAAAGATGCTTATGTCTTATGAAATACAATGTTTTCTGCAATGCTGTAAGACAGTTTTTAATGTGTTAGAAGTTATATGCAGAAAAAGTTATTTTAGGACTTCAATGCTCAAGATGGTCAGTTTACAGGTTTCTGAGTCCAGTAATGTTGAAATAGTGCTTCTGTTCAAATGAAGTGAAATCTAGCCCAAATCTGCTCAAAAGCTTGTCTCTCTATTAGAGAAAGCTGCTTCAATCAATATTCAGTGCAAATCTAGCCAAACTGACAGATGCTTATGTCTTATGAAATAAAATGTTTTCTGCAATGCTGTAAGACAGTTTTTAATGTGTTAGAAGTTATATGCACAAAAAGTTATTTTAGGACTTCAATGCTCAAGATGGTCAGTTTACAGGTTTCTGAGTTCAGTAATGTTGAAATAGTGCTTCTGTTCAAATGAAGTGAAATCTAGCTCAAATCTGCTCAAAAGCTTGTCTCTCTATTAGGGAAAGCTGCTTCATTCAATGTTCAGTGCAAATCTAGCCAAACTGACAGATGCTTATGTCTTATGAAATAAAATGTTTTCTGCAATGCTGTAAGACAGTTTTTAATGTGTTAGAAGTTATATGCACAAAAACTAATGTTAGAGCTTCAATGCTCAAGATTGTCAGTTTACAGGTTTCTGAGTCCAGTAATGTTGAAATAGTGCTTCTGTTCAAATGAAGTGAAATCTAGCCCAAATCTGTTCAAAAGCTTGTCTCTCTATTAGAGAAAGCTGCTTCATTCAATGTTCAGTGCAAATCTAGCCAAACTGACAGATGCTTATGTCTTATGAAATAAAATGTTTTCTGCAATGCTGTAAGACAGTTTTTAATGTGTTAGAAGTTATATGCACAAAAACTAATGTTAGAGCTTCAATGCTCAAGATTGTCAGTTTACAGGTTTCTGAGTCCAGTAATGTTGAAATAGTGCTTCTGTTCAAATGAAGTGAAATCTAGCCCAAATCTGCTCAAAAGCTTGTCTCTCTATTAGAGAAAGCTGCTTCATTCAATGTTCAGTGCAAATCTAGCCAAACTGACAGATGCTTATGTCTTATGAAATAAAATGTTTTCTGCAATGCTGTAAGACAGTTTTTAATGTGTTAGAAGTTATATGCAGAAAAAGTTATTTTAGGACTTCAATGCTCAAGATGGTCAGTTTACAGGTTTCTGAGTCCAGTAATGTTGAAATAGTGCTTCTGTTCAAATGAAGTGAAATCTAGCCCAAATCTGCTCAAAAGCTTGTCTCTCTATTAGAGAAAGCTGCTTCATTCAATAATCAGTGCAAATCTTGCCAAACTGAAAGAAGCTTATGCCTTATGAAATACAATGTTTTTGCAATGCTGTAAGACAGTTTTTAATGTGTTAGAAGTTATATGCACAAAAAGGTATTTTAGGACTTCAATGCTCAATATGGTCAGTTTACAGGTTTCTGAGTCCAGTAATGTTGAAATAGTGCTTCTGTTCAAATGAAGTGAAATCTAGCCCACATCTGCTCAAAAGCTTGTCTCTCTATTAGAGAAAGCTGCTTCATTCAATGTTCAGTGCAAATCTAGCCAAACTGAAAGATGCTTATGTCTTATGAAATACAATGTTTTCTGCAATGCTGTAAGACAGTTTTTAATGTGTTAGAAGTTATATGCACAAAAACTAATGTTAGAGCTTCAATGCTCAAGATTGTCAGTTTACAGGTTTCTGAGTCCAGTAATGTTGAAATAGTGCTTCTGTTCAAATGAAGTGAAATCTAGCCCAAATCTGCTCAAAAGCTTGTCTCTCTATTAGGGAAAGCTGCTTCATTCAATGTTCAGTGCAAATCTAGCCAAACTGACAGATGCTTATGTCTTATGAAATAAAATGTTTTCTGCAATGCTGTAAGACAGTTTTTAATGTGTTAGAAGTTATATGCACAAAAACTAATGTTAGAGCTTCAATGCTCAAGATTGTCAGTTTACAGGTTTCTGAGTCCAGTAATGTTGAAATAGTGCTTCTGTTCAAATGAAGTGAAATCTAGCCCAAATCTGTTCAAAAGCTTGTCTCTCTATTAGAGAAAGCTGCTTCATTCAATGTTCAGTGCAAATCTAGCCAAACTGACAGATGCTTATGTCTTATGAAATAAAATGTTTTCTGCAATGCTGTAAGACAGTTTTTAATGTGTTAGAAGTTATATGCACAAAAACTAATGTTAGAGCTTCAATGCTCAAGATTGTCAGTTTACAGGTTTCTGAGTCCAGTAATGTTGAAATAGTGCTTCTGTTCAAATGAAGTGAAATCTAGCCCAAATCTGCTCAAAAGCTTGTCTCTCTATTAGAGAAAGCTGCTTCATTCAATGTTCAGTGCAAATCTAGCCAAACTGACAGATGCTTATGTCTTATGAAATAAAATGTTTTCTGCAATGCTGTAAGACAGTTTTTAATGTGTTAGAAGTTATATGCAGAAAAAGTTATTTTAGGACTTCAATGCTCAAGATGGTCAGTTTACAGTTTTCTGAGTCCAGTAATGTTGAAATAGTGCTTCTGTTCAAATGAAGTGAAATCTAGCCCAAATCTGCTCAAAAGCTTGTCTCTCTATTAGAGAAAGCTGCTTCATTCAATATTCAGTGCAAATCTTGCCAAACTGAAAGAAGCTTATGCCTTATGAAATACAATGTTTTTGCAATGCTGTAAGACAGTTTTTAATGTGTTAGAAGTTATATGCACAAAAAGGTATTTTAGGACTTTAATGCTCAATATGGTCAGTTTACAGGTTTCTGAGTCCAGTAATGTTGAAATAGTGCTTCTGTTCAAATGAAGTGAAATCTAGCCCAAATCTGCTCAAAAGCTTGTCTCTCTTTTAGAGAAAGCTGCTTCATTCAATATTCAGTGCAAATCTTGCCAAACTGAAAGAAGCTTATGCCTTATGAAATAAAATGTTTTTGCAATGCTGTAAGACAGTTTTTAATGTGTTAGAAGTTATATGCACAAAAAGGTAATTTAGGACTTCAATGCTCAAGATTGTCAGTTTACAGGTTTCTGAGTCCAGTAATGTTGAAATAGTGCTTCTGTTCAAATGAAGTGAAATCTAGCCCAAATCTGCTCAAAAGCTTGTCTCTCTATTAGAGAAAGCTGCTTCATTCAATGTTCAGTGCAAATCTAGCCAAACTGACAGATGCTTATGTCTTATGAAATAAAATGTTTTCTTCAATGCTGTAAGACAGTTTTTAATGTGTTAGAAGTTATATGCAGAAAAAGTTATTTTAGGACTTCAATGCTCAAGATGGTCAGTTTACAGGTTTCTGAGTCCAGTAATGTTGAAATAGTGCTTCTGTTCAAATGAAGTGAAATCTAGCCCAAATCTGCTCAAAAGCTTGTCTCTCTATTAGAGAAAGCTGCTTCATTCAATGTTCAGTGCAAATCTAGCCAAACTGACAGATGCTTATGTCTTATGAAATAAAATGTTTTCTGCAATGCTGTAAGACAGTTTTTAATGTGTTAGAAGTTATATGCACAAAAAGTTATTTTAGGACTTCAATGCTCAAGATGGTCAGTTTACAGGTTTCTGAGTCCAGTAATGTTGAAATAGTGCTTCTGTTCAAATGAAGTGAAATCTAGCCCAAATCTGCTCAAAAGCTTGTCTTTCTATTAGGGAAAGCTGCTTCATTCAATGTTCAGTGCAAATCTAGCCAAACTGACAGATGCTTATGTCTTATGAAATAAAATGTTTTCTGCAATGCTGTAAGACAGTTTTTAATGTGTTAGAAGTTATATGCACAAAAACTAATGTTAGAGCTTCAATGCTCAAGATTGTCAGTTTACAGGTTTCTGAGTCCAGTAATGTTGAAATAGTGCTTCTGTTCAAATGAAGTGAAATCTAGCCCAAATCTGTTCAAAAGCTTGTCTCTCTATTAGAGAAAGCTGCTTCATTCAATGTTCAGTGCAAATCTAGCCAAACTGACAGATGCTTATGTCTTATGAAATAAAATGTTTTCTGCAATGCTGTAAGACAGTTTTTAATGTGTTAGAAGTTATATGCACAAAAACAAAAGGTAGAGCTTCAATGCTCAAGATTGTCAGTTTACAGGTTTCTGAGTCCAGTAATGTTGAAATAGTGATTCTGTTCAAATGAAGTGAAATCTAGCCCAAATCTGCTCAAAAGCTTGTCTCTCTATTAGAGAAAGCTGCTTCATTCAATGTTCAGTGCAAATCTAGCCAAACTGACAGATGCTTATGTCTTATGAAATAAAATGTTTTCTGCAATGCTGTAAGACAGTTTTTAATGTGTTAGAAGTTATATGCAGAAAAAGTTATTTTAGGACTTCAATGCTCAAGATGGTCAGTTTACAGTTTTCTGAGTCCAGTAATGTTGAAATAGTGCTTCTGTTCAAATGAAGTGAAATCTAGCCCAAATCTGCTCAAAAGCTTGTCTCTCTATTAGAGAAAGCTGCTTCATTCAATATTCAGTGCAAATCTTGCCAAACTGAAAGAAGCTTATGCCTTATGAAATACAATGTTTTTGCAATGCTGTAAGACAGTTTTTAATGTGTTAGAAGTTATATGCACAAAAAGGTATTTTAGGACTTCAATGCTCAATATGGTCAGTTTACAGGTTTCTGAGTCCAGTAATGTTGAAATAGTGCTTCTGTTCAAATGAAGTGAAATCTAGCCCACATCTGCTCAAAAGCTTGTCTCTCTATTAGGGAAAGCTGCTTCATTCAATGTTCAGTGCAAATCTAGCCAAACTGACAGATGCTTATGTCTTATGAAATACAATGTTTTCTGCAATGCTGTAAGACAGTTTTTAATGTGTTAGAAGTTATATGCACAAAAACTTATGTTAGGACTTTAATGCTCAAGATTGTCAGTTTACAGGTTTCTGAGTCCAGTAATGTTGAAATAGTGCTTATGTTCAAATGAAGTGAAATCTAGCCCAAATCTGCTCAAAAGCTTGTCTCTCTTTTAGAGAAAGCTGCTTCATTCAATATTCAGTGCAAATCTTGCCAAACTGAAAGAAGCTTATGCCTTATGAAACAAAATGTTTTTGCAATGCTGTAAGACAGTTTTTAATGTGTTAGAAGTTATATGCACAAAAAGGTAATTTAGGACTTCAATGCTCAAGATTGTCAGTTTACAGGTTTCTGAGTCCAGTAATGTTGAAATAGTGCTTCTGTTCAAATGAAGTGAAATCTAGCCCAAATCTGCTCAAAAGCTTGTCTCTCTATTAGAGAAAGCTGCTTCATTCAATGTTCAGTGCAAATCTAACCAAACTGACAGATGCTTATGTCTTATGAAATAAAATGTTTTCTGCAATGCTGTAAGACAGTTTTTAATGTGTTAGAAGTTATATGCACAAAAAGTTATTTTAGGACTTCAATGCTCAAGATTGTCAGTTTACAGGTTTCTGAGTTCAGTAATGTTGAAATAGTGCTTCTGTTCAAATGAAGTGAAATCTAGCCCAAATCTGCTAAAAAGCTTGTCTCTTTGTGAGATAGAGCTGCTTCATTCAATGTTCAGTGCAAATCTTGCCAAACTGAAAGATGCTTATGTCTTATGAAATACAATGTTTTCTGCAATGCTGTAAGACAGTTTTTAATGTGTTAGAAGTTATATGCAGAAAAAGTTATTTTAGGACTTCAATGCTCAAGATGGTCAGTTTACAGGTTTCTGAGTCCAGTAATGTTGAAATAGTGCTTCTGTTCAAATGAAGTGAAATCTAGCCCAAATCTGCTCAAAAGCTTGTCTCTCTATTAGGGAAAGCTGCTTCATTCAATGTTCAGTGCAAATCTAGCCAAACTGACAGATGCTTATGTCTTATGAAATAAAATGTTTTCTGCAATGCTGTAAGACAGTTTTTAATGTGTTAGAAGTTATATGCACAAAAAGTTATTTTAGGACTTCAATGCTCAAGATGGTCAGTTTACAGGTTTCTGAGTCCAGCAATGTTGAAATAGTGCTTCTGTTCAAATGAAATGAAATCTAGCCCAAATCTGCTCAAAAGCTTGTCTCTCTATTAGGGAAAGCTGCTTCATTCAATGTTCAGTGCAAATCTAGCCAAACTGACAGATGCTTATGTCTTATGAAATAAAATGTTTTCTGCAATGCTGTAAGACAGTTTTTAATGTGTTAGAAGTTATATGCACAAAAAGGTAATTTAGGACTTCAATGCTCAAGATTGTCAGTTTACAGGTTTCTGAGTCCAGTAATGTTGAAATAGTGCTTCTGTTCAAATGAAGTGAAATCTATCCCAAATTAGCTCAAAAGCTTGTCTCTCTATTAGAGAAAGCTGCTTCATTCAATGTTCAGTGCAAATCTTGCCAAACTGAAAGATGCTTATGTCTTATGAAATACAATGTTTTCTGCAATGCTGTAAGACAGTTTTTAATGTCTTAGAAGTTATATGCACAAAAACTAATGTTAGAGCTTCAATGCTCAAGTTTGTCAGTTTACAGGTTTCGGAGTCCAGTAATGTTGAAATAGTGCTTCTGTTCAAATGAAGTGAAATCTAGCCCAAATCTGTTCAAAAGCTTGTCTCTCTATTAGGGAAAGCTGCTTCATTCAATGTTCAGTGCAAATCTAGCCAAACTGACAGATGCTTATGTCTTATGAAATAAAATGTTTTCTGCAATGCTGTAAGACAGTTTTTAATGTGTTAGAAGTTATATGCACAAAAACTAATGTTAGAGCTTCAATGCTCAAGATTGTCAGTTTACAGGTTTCTGAGTCCAGTAATGTTGAAATAGTGCTTCTGTTCAAATGAAGTGAAATCTAGCCCAAATCTGTTCAAAAGCTTGTCTCTCTATTAAAGAAAGCTGCTTCATTCAATGTTCAGTGCAAATCTAGCCAAACTGACAGATGCTTATGTCTTATGAAATAAAATGTTTTCTGCAATGCTGTAAGACAGTTTTTAATGTGTTAGAAGTTATATGCACAAAAAGTTATTTTAGGACTTCAATGCTCAAGATGGTCAGTTTACAGGTTTCTGAGTCCAGCAATGTTGAAATAGTGCTTCTGTTCAAATGAAGTGAAATCTAGCCCAAATCTGCTCAAAAGCTTGTCTCTCTATTAGGGAAAGCTGCTTCATTCAATGTTCAGTGCAAATCTAGCCAAACTGACAGATGCTTATGTCTTATGAAATAAAATGTTTTCTGCAATGCTGTAAGACAGTTTTTAATGTGTTAGAAGTTATATGCACAAAAAGGTAATTTAGGACTTCAATGCTCAAGATTGTCAGTTTACAGGTTTCTGAGTCCAGTAATGTTGAAATAGTGCTTCTGTTCAAATGAAGTGAAATCTAGCCCAAATTAGCTCAAAAGCTTGTCTCTCTATTAGAGAAAGCTGCTTCATTCAATGTTCAGTGCAAATCTTGCCAAACTGAAAGATGCTTATGTCTTATGAAATACAATGTTTTCTGCAATGCTGTAAGACAGTTTTTAATGTCTTAGAAGTTATATGCACAAAAACTAATGTTAGAGCTTCAATGCTCAAGTTTGTCAGTTTACAGGTTTCGGAGTCCAGTAATGTTGAAATAGTGCTTCTGTTCAAATGAAGGGAAATCTAGCCCAAATCTGCTCAAAAGCTTGTCTCTCTATTAGAGAAAGCTGCTTCATTCAATGTTCAGTGCAAATCTAGCCAAACTGAAAGATGCTTATGTCTTATGAAATAAAATGTTTTCTGCAATGCTGTAAGACAGTTTTTAATGTGTTAGAAGTTATATGCACAAAAAGTTATTTTAGGACTTCAATGCTCAAGATGGTCAGTTTACAGGTTTCTGAGTCCAGTAATGTTGAAATAGTGCTTCTGTTCAAATGAAGTGAAATCTAGCCCAAATCTGCTCAAAAGCTTGTCTCTCTATTAGGTAAAACTGCTTCATTCAATGTTCAGTGCAAATCTAGCCAAACTGACAGATGCTTATGTCTTATGAAATAAAATGTTTTCTGCAATGCTGTAAGACAGTTTTTAATGTGTTAGAAGTTATATGCACAAAAACTAATGTTAGAGCTTCAATGCTCAAGATTGTCAGTTTACAGGTTTCTGAGTCCAGTAATGTTGAAATAGTGCTTCTGTTCAAATGAAGTGAAATCTAGCCCAAATCTGTTCAAAAGCTTGTCTCTCTATTAGAGAAAGCTGCTTCATTCAATGTTCAGTGCAAATCTAGCCAAACTGACAGATGCTTATGTCTTATGAAATAAAATGTTTTCTGCAATGCTGTAAGACAGTTTTTAATGTGTTAGAAGTTATATGCACAAAAACTAATGTTAGAGCTTCAATGCTCAAGATTGTCAGTTTACAGGTTTCTGAGTCCAGTAATGTTGAAATAGTGCTTCTGTTCAAATGAAGTGAAATCTAGCCCAAATCTGCTCAAAAGCTTGTCTCTCTATTAGAGAAAGCTGCTTCATTCAATGTTCAGTGCAAATCTAGCCAAACTGACAGATGCTTATGTCTTATGAAATAAAATGTTTTCTGCAATGCTGTAAGACAGTTTTTAATGTGTTAGAAGTTATATGCAGAAAAAGTTATTTTAGGACTTCAATGCTCAAGATGGTCAGTTTACAGGTTTCTGAGTCCAGTAATGTTGAAATAATGCTTCTGTTCAAATGAAGTGAAATCTAGCCCAAATCTGCTCAAAAGCTTGTCTCTCTATTAGAGAAAGCTGCTTCATTCAATGTTCAGTGCAAATCTAGCCAAACTGACAGATGCTTATGTCTTATGAAATAAAATGTTTTCTGCAATGCTGTAAGACAGTTTTTAATGTGTTAGAAGTTATATGCACAAAAAGGTAATTTAGGACTTCAATGCTCAAGATTGTCAGTTTACAGGTTTCTGAGTCCAGTAATGTTGAAATAGTGCTTCTGTTCAAATGAAGTGAAATCTAGCCCAAATTAGCTCAAAAGCTTGTCTCTCTATTAGAGAAAGCTGCTTCATTCAATGTTCAGTGCAAATCTTGCCAAACTGAAAGATGCTTATGTCTTATGAAATACAATGTTTTCTGCAATGCTGTAAGACAGTTTTTAATGTGTTAGAAGTTATATGCACAAAAACTAATGTTAGAGCTTCAATGCTCAAGTTTGTCAGTTTACAGGTTTCTGAGTCCAGTAATGTTGAAATAGTGCTTCTGTTCAAATGAAGGGAAACATAGCCCAAATCTGCTCAAAAGCTTGTCTCTCTATTAGAGAAAGCTGCTTCATTCAATGTTCAGTGCAAATCTAGCCAAACTGACAGATGCTTATGTCTTATGAAATAAAATGTTTTCTGCAATGCTGTAAGACAGTTTTTAATGTGTTAGAAGTTATATGCACAAAAAGTTATTTTAGGACTTCAATGCTCAAGATGGTCAGTTTACAGGTTTCTGAGTCCAGTAATGTTGAAATAGTGCTTCTGTTCAAATGAAGTGAAATCTAGCCCAAATCTGCCCAAAAGCTTGTCTCTCTATTAGAGAAAGCTGCTTCATTCAATATTCAGTGCAAATCTTGCCAAACTGAAAGAAGCTTATGCCTTATGAAATAAAATGTTTTTGCAATGCTGTAAGACAGTTTTTAATGTGTTAGAAGTTATATGCACAAAAAGGTATTTTAGGACTTCAACGCTCAAGATTGTCAGTTTACAGGTTTCTGAGTCCAGTAATGTTGAAATAGTGCTTCTGTTCAAATGAAGTGAAATCTAGCCCAAATCTGCTCAAAAGCTTGTTTCTCTATTAGAGAAAGCTGCTTCATTCAATGTTCAGTGCAAATCTAGCCAAACTGACAGATGCATATGTTTTATGAAATAAAATGTTTTCTGCAATGCTGTAAGACAGTTTTTAATGTGTTAGAAGTTATATGCAGAAAAAGTTATTTTAGGACTTCAATGCTCAAGATGGTCAGTTTACAGGTTTCTGAGTCCAGTAATGTTGAAATAGTGCTTCTGTTCAAATGAAGTGAAATCTAGCCCAAATCTGCTCAAAAGCTTGTCTCTCTATTAGAGAAAGCTGCTTCATTCAATATTCAGTGCAAATCTAGCCAAACTGACAGATGCTTATGTCTTATGAAATAAAATGTTTTCTGCAATGCTGTAAGACAGTTTTTAATGTGTTAGAAGTTATATGCACAAAAAGTTATTTTAGGACTTCAATGCTCAAGATGGTCAGTTTACAGGTTTCTGAGTCCAGTAATGTTGAAATAGTACTTCTGTTCAAATGAAGTGAAATCTAGCCCAAATCTGCTCAAAAGCTTGTCTCTCTATTAGGGAAAGCTGCTTCATTCAATGTTCAGTGCAAATCTAGCCAAACTGACAGATGCTTATGTCTTATGAAATAAAATGTTTTCTGCAATGCTGTAAGACAGTTTTTAATGTGTTAGAAGTTATATGCACAAAAACTAATGTTAGAGCTTCAATGCTCAAGATTGTCAGTTTACAGGTTTCTGAGTCCAGTAATGTTGAAATAGTGCTTCTGTTCAAATGAAGTGAAATCTAGCCCAAATCTGTTCAAAAGCTTGTCTCTCTATTAGAGAAAGCTGCTTCATTCAATGTTCAGTGCAAATCTAGCCAAACTGACAGATGCTTATGTCTTATGAAATAAAATGTTTTCTGCAATGCTGTAAGACAGTTTTTAATGTGTTAGAATTTATATGCACAAAAACTAATGTTAGAGCTTCAATGCTCAAGATTGTCAGTTTACAGGTTTCTGAGTCCAGTAATGTTGAAATAGTGCTTCTGTTCAAATGAAGTGAAATCTAGCCCAAATCTGCTCAAAAGCTTGTCTCTCTATTAGAGAAAGCTGCTTCATTCAATGTTCAGTGCAAATCTAGCCAAACTGACAGATGCTTATGTCTTATGAAATAAAATGTTTTCTGCAATGCTGTAAGACAGTTTTTAATGTGTTAGAAGTTATATGCAGAAAAAGTTATTTTAGGACTTCAATGCTCAAGATGGTCAGTTTACAGGTTTCTGAGTCCAGTAATGTTGAAATAGTGCTTCTGTTCAAATGAAGTGAAATCTAGCCCAAATCTGCTCAAAAGCTTGTCTCTCTATTAGAGAAAGCTGCTTCATTCAATATTCAGTGCAAATCTTGCCAAACTGAAAGAAGCTTATGCCTTATGAAATACAATGTTTTTGCAATGCTGTAAGACAGTTTTTAATGTGTTAGAAGTTATATGCACAAAAAGGTATTTTAGGACTTCAATGCTCAATATGGTCAGTTTACAGGTTTCTGAGTCCAGTAATGTTGAAATAGTGCTTCTGTTCAAATGAAGTGAAATCTAGCCCACATCTGCTCAAAAGCTTGTCTCTCTATTAGGGAAAGCTGCTTCATTCAATGTTCAGTGCAAATCTAGCCAAACTGAAAGATGCTTATGTCTTATGAAATACAATGTTTTCTGCAATGCTGTAAGACAGTTTTTAATGTGTTAGAAGTTATATGCACAAAAAGTTATTTTAGGACTTCAATGCTCAAGATGGTCAGTTTACAGGTTTCTGAGTCCAGTAATGTTGAAATAGTGCTTCTGTTCAAATGAAGTGAAATCTAGCCCAAATCTGCTCAAAAGCTTGTCTCTCTATTAGGGAAAGCTGCTTCATTCAATGTTCAGTGCAAATCTAGCCAAACTGACAGATGCTTATGTCTTATGAAATAAAATGTTTTCTGCAATGCTGTAAGACAGTTTTTAATGTGTTAGAAGTTATATGCACAAAAACTAATGTTAGAGCTTCAATGGTCAAGATTGTCAGTTTACAGGTTTCTGAGTCCAGTAATGTTGAAATAGTGCTTCTGTTCAAATGAAGTGAAATCTAGCCTAAATCTGCTCAAAAGCTTGTCTCTCTATTAGAGAAAGCTGCTTCATTCAATGTTCAGTGCAAATCTAGCCAAACTGACAGATGCTTATGTCTTATGAAATAAAATGTTTTCTGCAATGCTGTAAGACAGTTTTTAATGTGTTAGAAGTTATATGCACAAAAACTAATGTTAGAGCTTCAATGGTCAAGATTGTCAGTTTACAGGTTTCTGAGTCCAGTAATGTTGAAATAGTGCTTCTGTTCAAATGAAGTGAAATCTAGCCCAAATCTGCTCAAAAGCTTGTCTCTCTTTTAGAGAAAGCTGCTTCATTCAATATTCAGTGCAAATCTTGCCAAACTGAAAGAAGCTTATGCCTTATGAAATAAAATGTTTTTGCAATGCTGTAAGACAGTTTTTAATGTGTTAGAAGTTATATGCACAAAAAGGTAATTTAGGACTTCAATGCTCAAGATTGTCAGTTTACAGGTTTCTGAGTCCAGTAATGTTGAAATAGTGCTTCTGTTCAAATGAAGTGAAATCTAGCCCAAATCTGCTCAAAAGCTTGTCTCTCTATTAGAGAAAGCTACTTCATTCAATGTTCAGTGCAAATCTAACCAAACTGACAGATGCTTATGTCTTATAAAATAAAATGTTTTCTGCAATGCTGTAAGACAGTTTTTAATGTGTTAGAAGTTATATGCACAAAAAGGTAATTTAGGACTTCAATGCTCAAGATTGTCAGTTTACAGGTTTCTGAGTCCAGCAATGTTGAAATAGTGCTTCTGTTCAAATGAAGTGAAATCTAGCCCAAATCTGCTCAAAAGCTTGTCTCTCTATTAGGGAAAGCTGCTTCATTCAATGTTCAGTGCAAATCTAGCCAAACTGACAGATGCTTATGTCTTATGAAATAAAATGTTTTCTGCAATGCTGTAAGACAGTTTTTAATGTGTTAGAAGTTATATGCACAAAAACTAATGTTAGAGCTTCAATGCTCAAGATTGTCAGTTTACAGGTTTCTGAGTCCAGTAATGTTGAAATAGTGCTTCTGTTCAAATGAAGTGAAATCTAGCCCAAATCTGTTCAAAAGCTTGTCTCTCTATTAGAGAAAGCTGCTTCATTCAATGTTTAGTGCAAATCTAGCCAAACTGACAGATGCTTATGTCTTATGAAATAAAATGTTTTCTGCAATGCTGTAAGACAGTTTTTAATGTGTTAGAAGTTATATGCACAAAAACTAATGTTAGAGCTTCAATGCTCAAGATTGTCAGTTTACAGGTTTCTGAGTCCAGTAATGTTGAAATAGTGCTTCTGTTCAAATGAAGTGAAATCTAGCCCAAATCTGTTCAAAAGCTTGTCTCTCTATTAGAGAAAGCTGCTTCATTCAATGTTCAGTGCAAATCTAGCCAAACTGACAGATGCTTATGTCTTATGAAATAAAATGTTTTCTGCAATGCTGTAAGACAGTTTTTAATGTGTTAGAAGTTATATGCACAAAAAGGTATTTTAGGACTTCAATGCTCAATATGGTCAGTTTACAGGTTTCTGAGTCCAGTAATGTTGAAATAGTGCTTCTGTTCAAATGAAGTGAAATCTAGCCCACATCTGCTCAAAAGCTTGTCTCTCTATTAGGGAAAGCTGCTTCATTCAATGTTCAGTGCAAATCTAGCCAAACTGAAAGATGCTTATGTCTTATGAAATACAATGTTTTCTGCAATGCTGTAAGACAGTTTTTAATGTGTTAGAAGTTATATGCACAAAAACTAATGTTAGAGCTTCAATGCTCAAGATTGTCAGTTTACAGGTTTCTGAGTCCAGTAATGTTGAAATAGTGCTTCTGTTCAAATGAAGGGAAACATAGCCCAAATCTGCTCAAAAGCTTGTCTCTCTATTAGAGAAAGCTGCTTCATTCAATATTCAGTGCAAATCTTGCCAAACTGAAAGATGCTAATGCCTTATGAAATACAATGTTTTTGCAATGCTGTAAGACCGTCTTTAATGTGTTAGAAGTTATATGCACAAAAACTTATGTTAGGACTTTAATGCTCAAGATTGTCAGTTTACAGGTTTCTGAGTCCAGTAATGTTGAAATAGTGCTTCTGTTCAAATGAAGTGAAATCTAGCCCAAATCTGCTCAAAAGCTTGTCTCTCTATTAGAGAAAGCTGCTTCATTCAATGTTCAGTGCAAATCTAGCCAAACTGACAGATGCTTATGTTTTATGAAATAAAATGTTTTCTTCAATGCTGTAAGACAGTTTTTAATGTGTTAGAAGTTATATGCAGAAAAAGTTATTTTAGGACTTCAATGCTCAAGATGGTCAGTTTACAGGTTTCTGAGTCCAGTAATGTTGAAATAGTGCTTCTGTTCAAATGAAGTGAAATCTAGCCCAAATCTGCTCAAAAGCTTGTCTCTCTATTAGAGAAAGCTGCTTCATTCAATGTTCAGTGCAAATCTAGCCAAACTGACAGATGCTTATGTCTTATGAAATAAAATGTTTTCTGCAATGCTGTAAGACAGTTTTTAATGTGTTAGAAGTTATATGCACAAAAAGGTAATTTAGGACTTCAATGCTCAAGATTGTCAGTTTACAGGTTTCTGAGTCCAGTAATGTTGAAATAGTGCTTCTGTTCAAATGAAGTGAAATCTAGCCCAAATCTGCTCAAAAGCTTGTTTCTCTATTAGAGAAAGCTACTTCATTCAATGTTCAGTGCAAATCTAACCAAACTGACAGATGCTTATGTCTTATAAAATAAAATGTTTTCTGCAATGCTGTAAGACAGTTTTTAATGTGTTAGAAGTTATATGCACAAAAAGGTAATTTAGGACTTCAATGCTCAAGATTGTCAGTTTACAGGTTTCTGAGTCCAGCAATGTTGAAATAGTGCTTCTGTTCAAATGAAGTGAAATCTAGCCCAAATCTGCTCAAAAGCTTGTCTCTCTATTAGGGAAAGCTGCTTCATTCAATGTTCAGTGCAAATCTAGCCAAACTGACAGATGCTTATGTCTTATGAAATAAAATGTTTTCTGCAATGCTGTAAGACAGTTTTTAATGTGTTAGAAGTTATATGCACAAAAACTAATGTTAGAGCTTCAATGCTCAAGATTGTCAGTTTACAGGTTTCTGAGTCCAGTAATGTTGAAATAGTGCTTCTGTTCAAATGAAGTGAAATCTAGTCCAAATCTGTTCAAAAGCTTGTCTCTCTATTAGAGAAAGCTGCTTCATTCAATGTTTAGTGCAAATCTAGCCAAACTGACAGATGCTTATGTCTTATGAAATAAAATGTTTTCTGCAATGCTGTAAGACAGTTTTTAATGTGTTAGAAGTTATATGCACAAAAACTAATGTTAGAGCTTCAATGCTCAAGATTGTCAGTTTACAGGTTTCTGAGTCCAGTAATGTTGAAATAGTGCTTCTGTTCTAATGAAGTGAAATCTAGCCCAAATCTGCTCAAAAGCTTGTCTCTCTATTAGAGAAAGCTGCTTCATTCAATGTTCAGTGCAAATCTAGCCAAACTGACAGATGCTTATTTCTTATGAAATAAAATGTTTTCTGCAATGCTGTAAGACAGTTTTTAATGTGTTAGAAGTTATATGCACAAAAACTAATGTTAGAGCTTCAATGCTCAAGATTGTCAGTTTACAGGTTTCTGAGTCCAGTAATGTTGAAATAGTGCTTCTGTTCAAATGAAGTGAAATCTAGCCCAAATCTGTTCAAAAGCTTGTCTCTCTATTAGAGAAAGCTGCTTCATTCAATGTTCAGTGCAAATCTAGCCAAACTGACAGATGCTTATGTCTTATGAAATAAAATGTTTTCTGCAATGCTGTAAGATAGTTTTTAATGTGTTAGAAGTTATATGCACAAAAACTAATGTTAGAGCTTCAATGCTCAAGATTGTCAGTTTACAGGTTTCTGAGTCCAGTAATGTTGAAATAGTGCTTCTGTTCAAATGAAGTGAAATCTAGCCCAAATCTGCTCAAAAGCTTGTCTCTCTATTAGAGAAAGCTGCTTCATTCAATGTTCAGTGCAAATCTAGCCAAACTGACAGATGCTTATGTCTTATGAAATAAAATGTTTTCTGCAATGATGTAAGACAGTTTTTAATGTGTTAGAAGTTATATGCAGAAAAAGTTATTTTAGGACTTCAATGCTCAAGATGGTCAGTTTACAGGTTTTTGAGTCCAGTAATGTTGAACTAATGCTTCTGTTCAAATGAAGTGAAATCTAGCCCAAATCTGCTCAAAAGCTTGTCTCTCTATTAGAGAAAGCTGCTTCATTCAATGTTCAGTGCAAATCTAGCCAAACTGACAGATGCTTATGTCTTATGAAATAAAATGTTTTCTGCAATGCTGTAAGACAGTTTTTAATGTGTTACAAGTTATATGCACAAAAAGGTAATTTAGGACTTCAATGCTCAAGATTGTCAGTTTACAGGTTTCTGAGTCCAGTAATGTTGAAATAGTGCTTCTGTTCAAATGAAGTGAAATCTAGCCCAAATCTGCTCAAAAGCTTGTCTCTCTATTAGAGAAAGCTGCTTCATTCAATGTTCAGTGCAAATCTAGCCAAACTGACAGATGCTTATGTCTTATGAAATAAAATGTTTTCTGCAATGCTGTAAGACAGTTTTTAATGTGTTAGAAGTTATATGCACAAAAACTAATGTTAGAGCTTCAATGCTCAAGATTGTCAGTTTACAGGTTTCTGAGTCCAGTAATGTTGAAATAGTGCTTCTGTTCAAATGAAGTGAAATCTAGCCCACATCTGCTCAAAAGCTTGTCTCTCTATTAGGGAAAGCTGCTTCATTCAATGTTCAGTGCAAATCTAGCCAAACTGAAAGATGCTTATTTCTTATGAAATACAATGTTTTCTGCAATGCTGTAAGACAGTTTTTAATGTGTTAGAAGTTATATGCACAAAAACTAATGTTAGAGCTTCAATGCTCAAGATTGTCAGTTTACAGGTTTCTGAGTCCAGTAATGTTGAAATAGTGCTTCTGTTCAAATGAAGGGAAACATAGCCCAAATCTGCTCAAAAGCTTGTCTCTCTATTAGAGAAAGCTGCTTCATTCAATATTCAGTGCAAATCTTGCCAAACTGAAAGATGCTAATGCCTTATGAAATACAATGTTTTTGCAATGCTGTAAGACCGTCTTTAATGTGTTAGAAGTTATATGCACAAAAACTTATGTTAGGACTTTAATGCTCAAGATTGTCAGTTTACAGGTTTCTGAGTCCAGTAATGTTGAAATAGTGCTTCTGTTCAAATGAAGTGAAATCTAGCCCAAATCTGCTCAAAAGCTTGTCTCTCTATTAGAGAAAGCTGCTTCATTCAATGTTCAGTGCAAATCTAGCCAAACTGACAGATGCTTATGTTTTATGAAATAAAATGTTTTCTTCAATGCTGTAAGACAGTTTTTAATGTGTTAGAAGTTATATGCAGAAAAAGTTATTTTAGGACTTCAATGCTCAAGATGGTCAGTTTACAGGTTTCTGAGTCCAGTAATGTTGAAATAGTGCTTCTGTTCAAATGAAGTGAAATCTAGCCCAAATCTGCTCAAAAGCTTGTCTCTCTATTAGAGAAAGCTGCTTCATTCAATGTTCAGTGCAAATCTAGCCAAACTGACAGATGCTTATGTCTTATGAAATAAAATGTTTTCTGCAATGCTGTAAGACAGTTTTTAATGTGTTAGAAGTTATATGCACAAAAAGGTAATTTAGGACTTCAATGCTCAAGATTGTCAGTTTACAGGTTTCTGAGTCCAGTAATGTTGAAATAGTGCTTCTGTTCAAATGAAGTGAAATCTAGCCCAAATCTGCTCAAAAGCTTGTCTCTCTATTAGAGAAAGCTACTTCATTCAATGTTCAGTGCAAATCTAACCAAACTGACAGATGCTTATGTCTTATAAAATAAAATGTTTTCTGCAATGCTGTAAGACAGTTTTTAATGTGTTAGAAGTTATATGCACAAAAAGGTAATTTAGGACTTCAATGCTCAAGATTGTCAGTTTACAGGTTTCTGAGTCCAGCAATGTTGAAATAGTGCTTCTGTTCAAATGAAGTGAAATCTAGCCCAAATCTGCTCAAAAGCTTGTCTCTCTATTAGGGAAAGCTGCTTTATTCAATGTTCAGTGCAAATCTAGCCAAACTGACAGATGCTTATGTCTTATGAAATAAAATGTTTTCTGCAATGCTGTAAGACAGTTTTTAATGTGTTAGAAGTTATATGCACAAAAACTAATGTTAGAGCTTCAATGCTCAAGATTGTCAGTTTACAGGTTTCTGAGTCCAGTAATGTTGAAATAGTGCTTCTGTTCAAATGAAGTGAAATCTAGCCCAAATCTGTTCAAAAGCTTGTCTCTCTATTAGAGAAAGCTGCTTCATTCAATGTTCAGTGCAAATCTAGCCAAACTGACAGATGCTTATGTCTTATGAAATAAAATGTTTTCTGCAATGCTGTAAGATAGTTTTTAATGTGTTAGAAGTTATATGCACAAAAACTAATGTTAGAGCTTCAATGCTCAAGATTGTCAGTTTACAGGTTTCTGAGTCCAGTAATGTTGAAATAGTGCTTCTGTTCAAATGAAGTGAAATCTAGCCCAAATCTGCTCAAAAGCTTGTCTCTCTATTAGAGAAAGCTGCTTCATTCAATGTTCAGTGCAAATCTAGCCAAACTGACAGATGCTTATGTCTTATGAAATAAAATGTTTTCTGCAATGATGTAAGACAGTTTTTAATGTGTTAGAAGTTATATGCAGAAAAAGTTATTTTAGGACTTCAATGCTCAAGATGGTCAGTTTACAGGTTTCTGAGTCCAGTAATGTTGAAATAATGCTTCTGTTCAAATGAAGTGAAATCTAGCCCAAATCTGCTCAAAAGCTTGTCTCTCTATTAGAGAAAGCTGCTTCATTCAATGTTCAGTGCAAATCTAGCCAAACTGACAGATGCTTATGTCTTATGAAATAAAATGTTTTCTGCAATGCTGTAAGACAGTTTTTAATGTGTTACAAGTTATATGCACAAAAAGGTAATTTAGGACTTCAATGCTCAAGATTGTCAGTTTACAGGTTTCTGAGTCCAGTAATGTTGAAATAGTGCTTCTGTTCAAATGAAGTGAAATCTAGCCCAAATCTGCTCAAAAGCTTGTCTCTCTATTAGAGAAAGCTGCTTCATTCAATGTTCAGTGCAAATCTAGCCAAACTGACAGATGCTTATGTCTTATGAAATAAAATGTTTTCTGCAATGCTGTAAGACAGTTTTTAATGTGTTAGAAGTTATATGCACAAAAAGTTATTTTAGGACTTCAATGCTCAAGATGGTCAGTTTACAGGTTTCTGAGTCCAGTAATGTTGAAATAGTGCTTCTGTTCAAATGAAGTGAAATCTAGCCCAAATCTGCTCAAAAGCTTGTCTCTCTATTAGGTAAAACTGCTTCATTCAATGTTCAGTGCAAATCTAGCCAAACTGACAGATGCTTATGTCTTATGAAATAAAATGTTTTCTGCAATGCTGTAAGACAGTTTTTAATGTGTTAGAAGTTATATGCACAAAAACTAATGTTAGAGCTTCAATGCTCAAGATTGTCAGTTTACAGGTTTCTGAGTCCAGTAATGTTGAAATAGTGCTTCTGTTCAAATGAAGTGAAATCTAGCCCACATCTGCTCAAAAGCTTGTCTCTCTATTAGGGAAAGCTGCTTCATTCAATGTTCAGTGCAAATCTAGCCAAACTGAAAGATGCTTATTTCTTATGAAATACAATGTTTTCTGCAATGCTGTAAGACAGTTTTTAATGTGTTAGAAGTTATATGCACAAAAACTAATGTTAGAGCTTCAATGCTCAAGATTGTCAGTTTACAGGTTTCTGAGTCCAGTAATGTTGAAATAGTGCTTCTGTTCAAATGAAGGGAAACATAGCCCAAATCTGCTCAAAAGCTTGTCTCTCTATTAGAGAAAGCTGCTTCATTCAATATTCAGTGCAAATCTTGCCAAACTGAAAGATGCTAATGCCTTATGAAATACAATGTTTTTGCAATGCTGTAAGACCGTCTTTAATGTGTTAGAAGTTATATGCACAAAAACTTATGTTAGGACTTTAATGCTCAAGATTGTCAGTTTACAGGTTTCTGAGTCCAGTAATGTTGAAATAGTGCTTCTGTTCAAATGAAGTGAAATCTAGCCCAAATCTGCTCAAAAGCTTGTCTCTCTATTAGAGAAAGCTGCTTCATTCAATGTTCAGTGCAAATCTAGCCAAACTGACAGATGCTTATGTTTTATGAAATAAAATGTTTTCTTCAATGCTGTAAGACAGTTTTTAATGTGTTAGAAGTTATATGCAGAAAAAGTTATTTTAGGACTTCAATGCTCAAGATGGTCAGTTTACAGGTTTCTGAGTCCAGTAATGTTGAAATAGTGCTTCTGTTCAAATGAAGTGAAATCTAGCCCAAATCTGCTCAAAAGCTTGTCTCTCTATTAAAGAAAGCTGCTTCATTCAATGTTCAGTGCAAATCTAGCCAAACTGACAGATGCTTATGTCTTATGAAATAAAATGTTTTCTGCAATGCTGTAAGACAGTTTTTAATGTGTTAGAAGTTATATGCACAAAAAGGTAATTTAGGACTTCAATGCTCAAGATTGTCAGTTTACAGGTTTCTGAGTCCAGTAATGTTGAAATAGTGCTTCTGTTCAAATGAAGTGAAATCTAGCCCAAATCTGCTCAAAAGCTTGTCTCTCTATTAGAGAAAGCTACTTCATTCAATGTTCAGTGCAAATCTAACCAAACTGACAGATGCTTATGTCTTATAAAATAAAATGTTTTCTGCAATGCTGTAAGACAGTTTTTAATGTGTTAGAAGTTATATGCACAAAAAGGTAATTTAGGACTTCAATGCTCAAGATTGTCAGTTTACAGGTTTCTGAGTCCAGCAATGTTGAAATAGTGCTTCTGTTCAAATGAAGTGAAATCTAGCCCAAATCTGCTCAAAAGCTTGTCTCTCTATTAGGGAAAGCTGCTTTATTCAATGTTCAGTGCAAATCTAGCCAAACTGACAGATGCTTATGTCTTATGAAATAAAATGTTTTCTGCAATGCTGTAAGACAGTTTTTAATGTGTTAGAAGTTATATGCACAAAAACTAATGTTAGAGCTTCAATGCTCAAGATTGTCAGTTTACAGGTTTCTGAGTCCAGTAATGTTGAAATAGTGCTTCTGTTCAAATGAAGTGAAATCTAGTCCAAATCTGTTCAAAAGCTTGTCTCTCTATTAGAGAAAGCTGCTTCATTCAATGTTTAGTGCAAATCTAGCCAAACTGACAGATGCTTATGTCTTATGAAATAAAATGCTTTCTGCAATGCTGTAAGACAGTTTTTAATGTGTTAGAAGTTATATGCACAAAAACTAATGTTAGAGCTTCAATGCTCAAGATTGTCAGTTTACAGGTTTCTGAGTCCAGTAATGTTGAAATAGTGCTTCTGTTCTAATGAAGTGAAATCTAGCCCAAATCTGCTCAAAAGCTTGTCTCTCTATTAGAGAAAGCTGCTTCATTCAATGTTCAGTGCAAATCTAGCCAAACTGACAGATGCTTATGTCTTATGAAATAAAATGTTTTCTGCAATGCTGTAAGACAGTTTTTAATGTGTTAGAAGTTATATGCACAAAAAGTTATTTTAGGACTTCAATGCTCAAGATGGTCAGTTTACAGGTTTCTGAGTCCAGTAATGTTGAAATAGTGCTTCTGTTCAAATGAAGTGAAATCTAGCCCAAATCTGCTCAAAAGCTTGGGTCTCTATTAGGTAAAACTGCTTCATTCAATGTTCAGTGCAAATCTAGCCAAACTGACAGATGCTTATTTCTTATGAAATAAAATGTTTTCTGCAATGCTGTAAGACAGTTTTTAATGTGTTAGAAGTTATATGCACAAAAACTAATGTTAGAGCTTCAATGCTCAAGATTGTCAGTTTACAGGTTTCTGAGTCCAGTAATGTTGAAATAGTGCTTCTGTTCAAATGAAGTGAAATCTAGCCCAAATCTGCTCAAAAGCTTGTCTCTCTATTAGAGAAAGCTGCTTCATTCAATGTTCAGTGCAAATCTAGCCAAACTGACAGATGCTTATGTCTTATGAAATAAAATGTTTTCTGCAATGCTGTAAGACAGTTTTTAATGTGTTAGAAGTTATATGCAGAAAAAGTTATTTTAGGACTTCAATGCTCAAGATGGTCAGTTTACAGGTTTCTGAGTCCAGTAATGTTGAAATAATGCTTCTGTTCAAATGAAGTGAAATCTAGCCCAAATCTGCTCAAAAGCTTGTCTCTCTATTAGAGAAAGCTGCTTCATTCAATGTTCAGTGCAAATCTAGCCAAACTGACAGATGCTTATGTCTTATGAAATAAAATGTTTTCTGCAATGCTGTAAGACAGTTTTTAATGTGTTAGAAGTTATATGCACAAAAAGGTCATTTAGGACTTCAATGCTCAAGATTGTCAGTTTACAGGTTTCTGAGTCCAGTAATGTTGAAATAGTGCTTCTGTTCAAATGAAGTGAAATCTAGCCCAAATCTGCTCAAAAGCTTGTCTCTCTATTAGAGAAAGCTGCTTCATTCAATGTTCAGTGCAAATCTAGCCAAACTGACAGATGCTTATGTCTTATGAAATAAAATGTTTTCTGCAATGCTGTAAGACAGTTTTTAATGTGTTAGAAGTTATATGCACAAAAAGTTATTTTAGGACTTCAATGCTCAAGATGGTCAGTTTACAGGTTTCTGAGTCCAGTAATGTTGAAATAGTGCTTCTGTTCAAATGAAGTGAAATCTAGCCCAAATCTGCTCAAAAGCTTGTCTCTCTATTAGGTAAAACTGCTTCATTCAATGTTCAGTGCAAATCTAGCCAAACTGACAGATGCTTATGTCTTATGAAATAAAATGTTTTCTGCAATGCTGTAAGACAGTTTTTAATGTGTTAGAAGTTATATGCACAAAAACTAATGTTAGAGCTTCAATGCTCAAGATTGTCAGTTTACAGGTTTCTGAGTCCAGTAATGTTGAAATAGTGCTTCTGTTCAAATGAAGTGAAATCTAGCCCAAATCTGCTCAAAAGCTTGTCTCTCTATTAGAGAAAGCTGCTTCATTCAATGTTCAGTGCAAATCTAGCCAAACTGACAGATGCTTATGTCTTATGAAATAAAATGTTTTCTGCAATGCTGTAAGACAGTTTTTAATGTGTTAGAAGTTATATGCACAAAAAGTTATTTTAGGACTTCAATGCTCAAGATGGTCAGTTTACAGGTTTCTGAGTCCAGTAATGTTGAAATAGTGCTTCTGTTCAAATGAAGTGAAATCTAGCCCAAATCTGCTCAAAAGCTTGTCTCTCTATTAGGGAAAGCTGCTTCATTCAATGTTCAGTGCAAATCTAGCCAAACTGACAGATGCTTATGTCTTATGAAATAAAATGTTTTCTGCAATGCTGTAAGACAGTTTTTAATGTGTTAGAAGTTATATGCACAAAAACTAATGTTAGAGCTTCAATGCTCAAGATTGTCAGTTTACAGGTTTCTGAGTCCAGTAATGTTGAAATAGTGCTTCTGTTCAAATGAAGTGAAATCTAGCCCAAATCTGTTCAAAAGCTTGTCTCTCTATTAGAGAAAGCTGCTTCATTCAATGTTCAGTGCAAATCTAGCCAAACTGACAGATGCTTATGTCTTATGAAATAAAATGTTTTCAGCAATGCTGTAAGACAGTTTTTAATGTGTTAGAAGTTATATGCACAAAAAGGTATTTTAGGACTTCAATGCTCAATATGGTCAGTTTACAGGTTTCTGAGTCCAGTAATGTTGAAATAGTGCTTCTGTTCAAATGAAGTGAAATCTAGCCCACATCTGCTCAAAAGCTTGTCTCTCTATTAGGGAAAGCTGCTTCATTCAATGTTCAGTGCAAATCTAGCCAAACTGAAAGATGCTTATGTCTTATGAAATACAATGTTTTCTGCAATGCTGTAAGACAGTTTTTAATGTGTTAGAAATTATATGCACAAAAACTAATGTTAGAGCTTCAATGCTCAAGATTGTCAGTTTACAGGTTTCTGAGTCCAGTAATGTTGAAATAGTGCTTCTGTTCAAATGAAGGGAAACATAGCCCAAATCTGCTCAAAAGCTTGTCTCTCTATTAGAGAAAGCTGCTTCATTCAATATTCAGTGCAAATCTTGCCAAACTGAAAGATGCTAATGCCTTATGAAATACAATGTTTTTGCAATGCTGTAAGACCGTCTTTAATGTGTTAGAAGTTATATGCACAAAAACTTATGTTAGGACTTTAATGCTCAAGATTGTCAGTTTACAGGTTTCTGAGTCCAGTAATGTTGAAATAGTGCTTCTGTTCAAATGAAGTGAAATCTAGCCCAAATCTGCTCAAAAGCTTGTCTCTCTATTAGAGAAAGCTGCTTCATTCAATGTTCAGTGCAAATCTAGCCAAACTGACAGATGCTTATGTTTTATGAAATAAAATGTTTTCTTCAATGCTGTAAGACAGTTTTTAATGTGTTAGAAGTTATATGCAGAAAAAGTTATTTTAGGACTTCAATGCTCAAGATGGTCAGTTTACAGGTTTCTGAGTCCAGTAATGTTGAAATAGTGCTTCTGTTCAAATGAAGTGAAATCTAGCCCAAATCTGCTCAAAAGCTTGTCTCTCTATTAGAGAAAGCTGCTTCATTCAATGTTCAGTGCAAATCTAGCCAAACTGACAGATGCTTATGTCTTATGAAATAAAATGTTTTCTGCAATGCTGTAAGACAGTTTTTAATGTGTTAGAAGTTATATGCACAAAAAGTTATTTTAGGACTTCAATGCTCAAGATGGTCAGTTTACAGGTTTCTGAGTCCAGTAATGTTGAAATAGTGCTTCTGTTCAAATGAAGTGAAATCTAGCCCAAATCTGCTCAAAAGCTTGTCTCTCTATTAGGGAAAGCTGCTTCATTCAATGTTCAGTGCAAATCTAGCCAAACTGACAGATGCTTATGTCTTATGAAATAAAATGTTTTCTGCAATGCTGTAAGACAGTTTTTAATGTGTTAGAAGTTATATGCACAAAAACTAATGTTAGAGCTTCAATGCTCAAGATTGTCAGTTTACAGGTTTCTGAGTCCAGTAATGTTGAAATAGTGCTTCTGTTCAAATGAAGTGAAATCTAGCCTAAATCTGCTCAAAAGCTTGTCTCTCTATTAGAGAAAGCTGCTTCATTCAATGTTCAGTGCAAATCTAGCCAAACTGACAGATGCTTATGTCTTATGAAATAAAATGTTTTCTGCAATGCTGTAAGACAGTTTTTAATGTGTTAGAAGTTATATGCACAAAAACTAATGTTAGAGCTTCAATGCTCAAGATTGTCAGTTTACAGGTTTCTGAGTCCAGTAATGTTGAAATAGTGCTTCTGTTCAAATGAAGTGAAATCTAGCCCAAATCTGCTCAAAAGCTTGTCTCTCTTTTAGAGAAAGCTGCTTCATTCAATATTCAGTGCAAATCTTGCCAAACTGAAAGAAGCTTATGCCTTATGAAATAAAATGTTTTTGCAATGCTGTAAGACAGTTTTTAATGTGTTAGAAGTTATATGCACAAAAAGGTAATTTAGGACTTCAATGCTCAAGATTGTCAGTTTACAGGTTTCTGAGTCCAGTAATGTTGAAATAGTGCTTCTGTTCAAATGAAGTGAAATCTAGCCCAAATCTGCTCAAAAGCTTGTCTCTCTATTAGAGAAAGCTACTTCATTCAATGTTCAGTGCAAATCTAACCAAACTGACAGATGCTTATGTCTTATAAAATAAAATGTTTTCTGCAATGCTGAAAGACAGTTTTTAATGTGTTAGAAGTTATATGCACAAAAAGTTATTTTAGGACTTCAATGCTCAAGATTGTCAGTTTACAGGTTTCTGAGTTCAGTAATGTTGAAATAGTGCTTCTGTTCAAATGAAGTGAAATCTAGCCCAAATCTGCTAAAAAGCTTCTCTCTTTGTGAGATAGAGCTGCTTCATTCAATGTTCAGTGCAAATCTTGCCAAACTGAAAGATGCTTATGTCTTATGAAATACAATGTTTTCTGCAATGCTGTAAGACAGTTTTTAATGTGTTAGAAGTTATATGCACAAAAACTAATGTTAGAGCTTCAATGCTCAAGATTGTCAGTTTACAGGTTTCTGAGTCCAGTAATGTTGAAATAGTGCTTCTGTTCAAATGAAGGGAAACATAGCCCAAATCTGCTCAAAAGCTTGTCTCTCTATAAGAGAAAGCTGCTTCATTCAATATTCAGTGCAAATCTTGCCAAACTGAAAGATGCTAATGCCTTATGAAATACAATGTTTTTGCAATGCTGTAAGACCGTTTTTAATGTGTTAGAAGTTATATGCACAAAAACTTATGTTAGGACTTTAATGCTCAAGATTGTCAGTTTACAGGTTTCTGAGTCCAGTAATGTTGAAATAGTGCTTCTGTTCAAATGAAGTGAAATCTAGCCCAAATCTGCTCAAAAGCTTGTCTCTCTATTAGAGAAAGCTGCTTCATTCAATGTTCAGTGCAAATCTAGCCAAACTGACAGATGCTTATGTCTTATGAAATAAAATGTTTTCTGCAATGCTGTAAGAAAGTTTTTAATGTGTTAGAGGTTAAATGCAGAAAAAGTTATTTTAGGACTTCAATGCTCAAGATGGTCAGTTTACAGGTTTCTGAGTCCTGTAATGTTGAAATAGTGCTTCTGTTCAAATGAAGTGAAATCTAGCCCAAATCTGCTCAAAAGCTTGTCTCTCTATTAGAGAAAGCTGCTTCATTCAATATTCAGTGCAAGTCTAGCCAAACTGACAGATGCTTATGTCTTATGAAATAAAATGTTTTTGCAATGCTGTAAGACAGTTTTTAATGTGTTAGAAGTTATATGTTCAAAAAGGTATTTTAGGACTTCAATGCTAAAGGTTGTCAGTTTACAGGTTTCTGAGTCCAGTAATGTTGAAATAGTGCTTCTGTTCAAATGAAGTGAAATCTAGCCCAAATCTGCTCAAAAGCTTGTCTCTCTATTAGAGAAAGCTGCTTCATTCAATGTTCAGTGCAAATCTAGCCAAACTGACATAAGCTTATGTCTTATGAAATAAAATGTTTTCTGCAATGCTGTAAGACAGTTTTTAATGTGTTAGAAGTTATATGCACAAAAAGTTATTTTAGGACTTCAATGCTCAAGATGGTCAGTTTACAGGTTTCTGAGTCCAGTAATGTTGAAATAGTGCTTCTGTTCAAATGAAGTGAAATCTAGCCCAAATCTGCTCAAAAGCTTGTCTCTCTATTAGGGAAAGCTGCTTCATTCAATGTTCAGTGCAAATCTAGCCAAACTGACAGATGCTTATGTCTTATGAAATAAAATGTTTTCTGCAATGCTGTAAGACAGTTTTTAATGTGTTAGAAGTTATATGCACAAAAACTAATGTTAGAGCTTCAAAGCTCAAGATTGTCAGTTTACAGGTTTCTGAGTCCAGTAATGTTGAAATAGTGCTTCTGTTCAAATGAAGTGAAATCTAGCCCAAATCTGCTCAAAAGCTTGTCTCTCTTTTAGAGAAAGCTGCTTCATTCAATATTCAGTGCAAATCTTGCCAAACTGAAAGAAGCTTATGCCTTATGAAATAAAATGTTTTCTGCAATGCTGTAAGACAGTTTTTAATGTGTTAGAAGTTATATGCACAAAAAGGTAATTTAGGACTTCAATGCTCAAGATTGTCAGTTTACAGGTTTCTGAGTCCAGTAATGTTGAAATAGTGCTTCTGTTCAAATGAAGTGAAATCTAGCCCAAATCTGCTCAAAAGCTTGTCTCTCTATTAGAGAAAGCTGCTTCATTCAATGTTCAGTGCAAATCTAGCCAAACTGACAGATGCTTATGTCTTATGAAATAAAATGTTTTCTGCAATGCTGTAAGACAGTTTTTAATGTGTTAGAAGTTATATGCACAAAAAGTTATTTTAGGACTTCAATGCTCAAGATGGTCAGTTTACAGGTTTCTGAGTCCAGTAATGTTGAAATAGTGCTTCTGTTCAAATGAAGTGAAATCTAGCCCAAATCTGCTCAAAAGCTTGTCTCTCTATTAGGTAAAACTGCTTCATTCAATGTTCAGTGCAAATCTAGCCAAACTGACAGATGCTTATGTCTTATGAAATAAAATGTTTTCTGCAATGCTGTAAGACAGTTTTTAATGTGTTAGAAGTTATATGCACAAAAACTAATGTTAGAGCTTCAATGCTCAAGATTGTCAGTTTACAGGTTTCTGAGTCCAGTAATGTTGAAATAGTGCTTCTGTTCAAATGAAGTGAAATCTAGCCCAAATCTGTTCAAAAGCTTGTCTCTCTATTAGAGAAAGCTGCTTCATTCAATGTTCAGTGCAAATCTAGCCAAACTGACAGATGCTTATGTCTTATGAAATAAAATGTTTTCTGCAATGCTGTAAGACAGTTTTTAATGTGTTAGAAGTTATATGCACAAAAACTAATGTTAGAGCTTCAATGCTCAAGATTGTCAGTTTACAGGTTTCTGAGTCCAGTAATGTTGAAATAGTGCTTCTGTTCAAATGAAGTGAAATCTAGCCCAAATCTGTTCAAAAGCTTGTCTCTCAATTAGAGAAAGCTGCTTCATTCAATGTTCAGTGCAAATCTAGCCAAACTGACAGATGCTTATGTCTTATGAAATAAAATGTTTTCTGCAATGCTGTAAGACAGTTTTTAATGTGTTAGAAGTTATATGCACAAAAAGGTATTTTAGGACTTCAATGCTCAATATGGTCAGTTTACAGGTTTCTGAGTCCAGTAATGTTGAAATAGTGCTTCTGTTCAAATGAAGTGAAATCTAGCCCAAATCTGCTCAAAAGCTTGTCTCTCTATTAGAGAAAGCTGCTTCATTCAATATTCAGTGCAAATCTTGCCAAACTGAAAGATGCTAATGCCTTATGAAATACAATGTTTTTGCAATGCTGTAAGACAGTTTTTAATGTGTTAGAAGTTATATGCACAAAAACTAATGTTAGAGCTTCAATGCTCAAGATTGTCAGTTTACAGGTTTCTGAGTCCAGTAATGTTGAAATAGTGCTTCTGTTCAAATGAAGGGAAACATAGCCCAAATCTGCTCAAAAGCTTGTCTCTCTATTAGAGAAAGCTGCTTCATTCAATATTCAGTGCAAATCTTGCCAAACTGAAAGATGCTAATGCCTTATGAAATACAATGTTTTTGCAATGCTGTAAGACCGTCTTTAATGTGTTAGAAGTTATATGCACAAAAACTTATGTTAGGACTTTAATGCTCAAGATTGTCAGTTTACAGGTTTCTGAGTCCAGTAATGTTGAAATAGTGCTTCTGTTCAAATGAAGTGAAATCTAGCCCAAATCTGCTCAAAAGCTTGTCTCTCTATTAGAGAAAGCTGCTTCATTCAATGTTCAGTGCAAATCTAGCCAAACTGACAGATGCTTATGTTTTATGAAATAAAATGTTTTCTTCAATGCTGTAAGACAGTTTTTAATGTGTTAGAAGTTATATGCAGAAAAAGTTATTTTAGGACTTCAATGCTCAAGATGGTCAGTTTACAGGTTTCTGAGTCCAGTAATGTTGAAATAGTGCTTCTGTTCAAATGAAGTGAAATCTAGCCCAAATCTGCTCAAAAGCTTGTCTCTCTATTAGGGAAAGCTGCTTCATTCAATGTTCAGTGCAAATCTAGCCAAACTGACAGATGCTTATGTCTTATGAAATAAAATGTTTTCTGCAATGCTGTAAGACAGTTTTTAATGTGTTAGAAGTTATATGCACAAAAACTAATGTTAGAGCTTCAATGCTCAAGATTGTCAGTTTACAGGTTTCTGAGTCCAGTAATGTTGAAATAGTGCTTCTGTTCAAATGAAGTGAAATCTAGCCTAAATCTGCTCAAAAGCTTGTCTCTCTATTAGAGAAAGCTGCTTCATTCAATGTTCAGTGCAAATCTAGCCAAACTGACAGATGCTTATGTCTTATGAAATAAAATGTTTTCTGCAATGCTGTAAGACAGTTTTTAATGTGTTAGAAGTTATATGCACAAAAACTAATGTTAGAGCTTCAATGCTCAAGATTGTCAGTTTACAGGTTTCTGAGTCCAGTAATGTTGAAATAGTGCTTCTGTTCAAATGAAGTGAAATCTAGCCCAAATCTGCTCAAAAGCTTGTCTCTCTTTTAGAGAAAGCTGCTTCATTCAATATTCAGTGCAAATCTTGCCAAACTGAAAGAAGCTTATGCCTTATGAAATAAAATGTTTTTGCAATGCTGTAAGACAGTTTTTAATGTGTTAGAAGTTATATGCACAAAAAGGTAATTTAGGACTTCAATGCTCAAGATTGTCAGTTTACAGGTTTCTGAGTCCAGTAATGTTGAAATAGTGCTTCTGTTCAAATGAAGTGAAATCTAGCCCAAATCTGCTCAAAAGCTTGTCTCTCTATTAGAGAAAGCTACTTCATTCAATGTTCAGTGCAAATCTAACCAAACTGACAGATGCTTATGTCTTATAAAATAAAATGTTTTCTGCAATGCTGTAAGACAGTTTTTAATGTGTTAGAAGTTATATGCACAAAAAGTTATTTTAGGACTTCAATGCTCAAGATTGTCAGTTTACAGGTTTCTGAGTTCAGTAATGTTGAAATAGTGCTTCTGTTCAAATGAAGTGAAATCTAGCCCAAATCTGCTAAAAAGCTTCTCTCTTTGTGAGATAGAGCTGCTTCATTCAATGTTCAGTGCAAATCTTGCCAAACTGAAAGATGCTTATGTCTTATGAAATACAATGTTTTCTGCAATGCTGTAAGACAGTTTTTAATGTGTTAGAAGTTATATGCACAAAAACTAATGTTAGAGCTTCAATGCTCAAGATTGTCAGTTTACAGGTTTCTGAGTCCAGTAATGTTGAAATAGTGCTTCTGTTCAAATGAAGGGAAACATAGCCCAAATCTGCTCAAAAGCTTGTCTCTCTATAAGAGAAAGCTGCTTCATTCAATATTCAGTGCAAATCTTGCCAAACTGAAAGATGCTAATGCCTTATGAAATACAATGTTTTTGCAATGCTGTAAGACCGTTTTTAATGTGTTAGAAGTTATATGCACAAAAACTTATGTTAGGACTTTAATGCTCAAGATTGTCAGTTTACAGGTTTCTGAGTCCAGTAATGTTGAAATAGTGCTTCTGTTCAAATGAAGTGAAATCTAGCCCAAATCTGCTCAAAAGCTTGTCTCTCTATTAGAGAAAGCTGCTTCATTCAATGTTCAGTGCAAATCTAGCCAAACTGACAGATGCTTATGTCTTATGAAATAAAATGTTTTCTGCAATGCTGTAAGAAAGTTTTTAATGTGTTAGAGGTTAAATGCAGAAAAAGTTATTTTAGGACTTCAATGCTCAAGATGGTCAGTTTACAGGTTTCTGAGTCCTGTAATGTTGAAATAGTGCTTCTGTTCAAATGAAGTGAAATCTATCCCAAATCTGCTCAAAAGCTTGTCTCTCTATTAGAGAAAGCTGCTTCATTCAATATTCAGTGCAAGTCTAGCCAAACTGACAGATGCTTATGTCTTATGAAATAAAATGTTTTTGCAATGCTGTAAGACAGTTTTTAATGTGTTAGAAGTTATATGTTCAAAAAGGTATTTTAGGACTTCAATGCTAAAGGTTGTCAGTTTACAGGTTTCTGAGTCCAGTAATGTTGAAATAGTGCTTCTGTTCAAATGAAGTGAAATCTAGCCCAAATCTGCTCAAAAGCTTGTCTCTCTATTAGAGAAAGCTGCTTCATTCAATGTTCAGTGCAAATCTAGCCAAACTGACATATGCTTATGTCTTATGAAATAAAATGTTTTCTGCAATGCTGTAAGACAGTTTTTAATGTGTTAGAAGTTATATGCACAAAAAGTTATTTTAGGACTTCAATGCTCAAGATGGTCAGTTTACAGGTTTCTGAGTCCAGTAATGTTGAAATAGTGCTTCTGTTCAAATGAAGTGAAATCTAGCCCAAATCTGCTCAAAAGCTTGTCTCTCTATTAGGGAAAGCTGCTTCATTCAATGTTCAGTGCAAATCTAGCCAAACTGACAGATGCTTATGTCTTATGAAATAAAATGTTTTCTGCAATGCTGTAAGACAGTTTTTAATGTGTTAGAAGTTATATGCACAAAAACTAATGTTAGAGCTTCAAAGCTCAAGATTGTCAGTTTACAGGTTTCTGAGTCCAGTAATGTTGAAATAGTGCTTCTGTTCAAATGAAGTGAAATCTAGCCCAAATCTGCTCAAAAGCTTGTCTCTCTTTTAGAGAAAGCTGCTTCATTCAATATTCAGTGCAAATCTTGCCAAACTGAAAGAAGCTTATGCCTTATGAAATAAAATGTTTTTGCAATGCTGTAAGACAGTTTTTAATGTGTTAGAAGTTATATGCACAAAAAGGTAATTTAGGACTTCAATGCTCAAGATTGTCAGTTTACAGGTTTCTGAGTCCAGCAATGTTGAAATAGTGCTTCTGTTCAAATGAAGTGAAATCTAGCCCAAATCTGCTCAAAAGCTTGTCTCTCTATTAGAGAAAGCTACTTCATTCAATGTTCAGTGCAAATCTAACCAAACTGACAGATGCTTATGTCTTATAAAATAAAATGTTTTCTGCAATGCTGTAAGACAGTTTTTAATGTGTTAGAAGTTATATGCACAAAAAGGTAATTTAGGACTTCAATGCTCAAGATTGTCAGTTTACAGGTTTCTGAGTCCAGCAATGTTGAAATAGTGCTTCTGTTCAAATGAAGTGAAATCTAGCCCAAATCTGCTCAAAAGCTTGTCTCTCTATTAGGGAAAGCTGCTTCATTCAATGTTCAGTGCAAATCTAGCCAAACTGACAGATGCTTATGTCTTATGAAATAAAATGTTTTCTGCAATGCTGTAAGACAGTTTTTAATGTGTTAGAAGTTATATGCACAAAAACTAATGTTAGAGCTTCAATGCTCAAGATTGTCAGTTTACAGGTTTCTGAGTCCAGTAATGTTGAAATAGTGCTTCTGTTCAAATGAAGTGAAATCTAGCCCAAATCTGTTCAAAAGCTTGTCTCTCTATTAGAGAAAGCTGCTTCATTCAATGTTTAGTGCAAATCTAGCCAAACTGACAGATGCTTATGTCTTATGAAATAAAATGTTTTCTGCAATGCTGTAAGATAGTTTTTAATGTGTTAGAAGTTATATGCACAAAAACTAATGTTAGAGCTTCAATGCTCAAGATTGTCAGTTTACAGGTTTCTGAGTCCAGTAATGTTGAAATAGTGCTTCTGTTCAAATGAAGTGAAATCTAGCCCAAATCTGCTCAAAAGCTTGTCTCTCTATTAGAGAAAGCTGCTTCATTCAATGTTCAGTGCAAATCTAGCCAAACTGACAGATGCTTATGTCTTATGAAATAAAATGTTTTCTGCAATGCTGTAAGACAGTTTTTAATGTGTTAGAAGTTATATGCACAAAAAGTTATTTTAGGACTTCAATGCTCAAGATGGTCAGTTTACAGGTTTCTGAGTCCAGTAATGTTGAAATAGTGCTTCTGTTCAAATGAAGTGAAATCTAGCCCAAATCTGCTCAAAAGCTTGTCTCTCTATTAGGGAAAGCTGCTTCATTCAATGTTCAGTGCAAATCTAGCCAAACTGACAGATGCTTATGTCTTATGAAATAAAATGTTTTCTGCAATGCTGTAAGACAGTTTTTAATGTGTTAGAAGTTATATGCACAAAAACTAATGTTAGAGCTTCAATGCTCAAGATTGTCAGTTTACAGGTTTCTGAGTCCAGTAATGTTGAAATAGTGCTTCTGTTCAAATGAAGTGAAATCTAGCCTAAATCTGCTCAAAAGCTTGTCTCTCTATTAGAGAAAGCTGCTTCATTCAATGTTCAGTGCAAATCTAGCCAAACTGACAGATGCTTATGTCTTATGAAATAAAATGTTTTCTGCAATGCTGTAAGACAGTTTTTAATGTGTTAGAAGTTATATGCACAAAAACTAATGTTAGAGCTTCAATGCTCAAGATTGTCAGTTTACAGGTTTCTGAGTCCAGTAATGTTGAAATAGTGCTTCTGTTCAAATGAAGTGAAATCTAGCCCAAATCTGCTCAAAAGCTTGTCTCTCTATTAGAGAAAGCTGCTTCATTCAATGTTCAGTGCAAATCTAGCCAAACTGACAGATGCTTATGTCTTATGAAATAAAATGTTTTCTGCAATGCTGTAAGAAAGTTTTTAATGTGTTAGAGGTTAAATGCAGAAAAAGTTATTTTAGGACTTCAATGCTCAAGATGGTCAGTTTACAGGTTTCTGAGTCCTGTAATGTTGAAATAGTGCTTCTGTTCAAATGAAGTGAAATCTATCCCAAATCTGCTCAAAAGCTTGTCTCTCTATTAGAGAAAGCTGCTTCATTCAATATTCAGTGCAAGTCTAGCCAAACTGACAGATGCTTATGTCTTATGAAATAAAATGTTTTTGCAATGCTGTAAGACAGTTTTTAATGTGTTAGAAGTTATATGTTCAAAAAGGTATTTTAGGACTTCAATGCTAAAGGTTGTCAGTTTACAGGTTTCTGAGTCCAGTAATGTTGAAATAGTGCTTCTGTTCAAATGAAGTGAAATCTAGCCCAAATCTGCTCAAAAGCTTGTCTCTCTATTAGAGAAAGCTGCTTCATTCAATGTTCAGTGCAAATCTAGCCAAACTGACATATGCTTATGTCTTATGAAATAAAATGTTTTCTGCAATGCTGTAAGACAGTTTTTAATGTGTTAGAAGTTATATGCACAAAAAGTTATTTTAGGACTTCAATGCTCAAGATGGTCAGTTTACAGGTTTCTGAGTCCAGTAATGTTGAAATAGTGCTTCTGTTCAAATGAAGTGAAATCTAGCCCAAATCTGCTCAAAAGCTTGTCTCTCTATTAGGGAAAGCTGCTTCATTCAATGTTCAGTGCAAATCTAGCCAAACTGACAGATGCTTATGTCTTATGAAATAAAATGTTTTCTGCAATGCTGTAAGACAGTTTTTAATGTGTTAGAAGTTATATGCACAAAAACTAATGTTAGAGCTTCAAAGCTCAAGATTGTCAGTTTACAGGTTTCTGAGTCCAGTAATGTTGAAATAGTGCTTCTGTTCAAATGAAGTGAAATCTAGCCCAAATCTGCTCAAAAGCTTGTCTCTCTTTTAGAGAAAGCTGCTTCATTCAATATTCAGTGCAAATCTTGCCAAACTGAAAGAAGCTTATGCCTTATGAAATAAAATGTTTTTGCAATGCTGTAAGACAGTTTTTAATGTGTTAGAAGTTATATGCACAAAAAGGTAATTTAGGACTTCAATGCTCAAGATTGTCAGTTTACAGGTTTCTGAGTCCAGCAATGTTGAAATAGTGCTTCTGTTCAAATGAAGTGAAATCTAGCCCAAATCTGCTCAAAAGCTTGTCTCTCTATTAGGGAAAGCTGCTTCATTCAATGTTCAGTGCAAATCTAGCCAAACTGACAGATGCTTATGTCTTATGAAATAAAATGTTTTCTGCAATGCTGTAAGACAGTTTTTAATGTGTTAGAAGTTATATGCACAAAAACTAATGTTAGAGCTTCAATGCTCAAGATTGTCAGTTTACAGGTTTCTGAGTCCAGTAATGTTGAAATAGTGCTTCTGTTCAAATGAAGTGAAATCTAGCCCAAATCTGTTCAAAAGCTTGTCTCTCTATTAGAGAAAGCTGCTTCATTCAATGTTTAGTGCAAATCTAGCCAAACTGACAGATGCTTATGTCTTATGAAATAAAATGTTTTCTGCAATGCTGTAAGATAGTTTTTAATGTGTTAGAAGTTATATGCACAAAAACTAATGTTAGAGCTTCAATGCTCAAGATTGTCAGTTTACAGGTTTCTGAGTCCAGTAATGTTGAAATAGTGCTTCTGTTCAAATGAAGTGAAATCTAGCCCAAATCTGCTCAAAAGCTTGTCTCTCTATTAGAGAAAGCTGCTTCATTCAATGTTCAGTGCAAATCTAGCCAAACTGACAGATGCTTATGTCTTATGAAATAAAATGTTTTCTGCAATGCTGTAAGACAGTTTTTAATGTGTTAGAAGTTATATGCACAAAAAGTTATTTTAGGACTTCAATGCTCAAGATGGTCAGTTTACAGGTTTCTGAGTCCAGTAATGTTGAAATAGTGCTTCTGTTCAAATGAAGTGAAATCTAGCCCAAATCTGCTCAAAAGCTTGTCTCTCTATTAGAGAAAGCTGCTTCATTCAATGTTCAGTGCAAATCTAGCCAAACTGACAGATGCTTATGTCTTATGAAATAAAATGTTTTCTGCAATGCTGTAAGACAGTTTTTAATGTGTTAGAAGTTATATGCACAAAAACTAATGTTAGAGCTTCAATGCTCAAGATTGTCAGTTTACAGGTTTCTGAGTCCAGTAATGTTGAAATAGTGCTTCTGTTCAAATGAAGTGAAATCTAGCCTAAATCTGCTCAAAAGCTTGTCTCTCTATTAGAGAAAGCTGCTTCATTCAATGTTCAGTGCAAATCTAGCCAAACTGACAGATGCTTATGTCTTATGAAATAAAATCTTTTCTGCAATGCTGTAAGACAGTTTTTAATGTGTTAGAAGTTATATGCACAAAAACTAATGTTAGAGCTTCAATGCTCAAGATTGTCAGTTTACAGGTTTCTGAGTCCAGTAATGTTGAAATAGTGCTTCTGTTCAAATGAAGTGAAATCTAGCCCAAATCTGCTCAAAAGCTTGTCTCTCTTTTAGAGAAAGCTGCTTCATTCAATATTCAGTGCAAATCTTGCCAAACTGAAAGAAAGCTTATGCCTTATGAAATAAAATGTTTTTGCAATGCTGTAAGACAGTTTTTAATGTGTTAGAAGTTATATGCACAAAAAGGTAATTTAGGACTTCAATGCTCAAGATTGTCAGTTTACAGGTTTCTGAGTCCAGTAATGTTGAAATAGTGCTTCTGTTCAAATGAAGTGAAATCTAGCCCAAATCTGCTCAAAAGCTTGTCTCTCTATTAGAGAAAGCTACTTCATTCAATGTTCAGTGCAAATCTAACCAAACTGACAGATGCTTATGTCTTATAAAATAAAATGTTTTCTGCAATGCTGTAAGACAGTTTTTAATGTGTTAGAAGTTATATGCACAAAAAGTTATTTTAGGACTTCAATGCTCAAGATTGTCAGTTTACAGGTTTCTGAGTTCAGTAATGTTGAAATAGTGCTTCTGTTCAAATGAAGTGAAATCTAGCCCAAATCTGCTAAAAAGCTTCTCTCTTTGTGAGATAGAGCTGCTTCATTCAATGTTCAGTGCAAATCTTGCCAAACTGAAAGATGCTTATGTCTTATGAAATACAATGTTTTCTGCAATGCTGTAAGACAGTTTTTAATGTGTTAGAAGTTATATGCACAAAAACTAATGTTAGAGCTTCAATGCTCAAGATTGTCAGTTTACAGGTTTCTGAGTCCAGTAATGTTGAAATAGTGCTTCTGTTCAAATGAAGGGAAACATAGCCCAAATCTGCTCAAAAGCTTGTCTCTCTATAAGAGAAAGCTGCTTCATTCAATATTCAGTGCAAATCTTGCCAAACTGAAAGATGCTAATGCCTTATGAAATACAATGTTTTTGCAATGCTGTAAGACCGTTTTTAATGTGTTAGAAGTTATATGCACAAAAACTTATGTTAGGACTTTAATGCTCAAGATTGTCAGTTTACAGGTTTCTGAGTCCAGTAATGTTGAAATAGTGCTTCTGTTCAAATGAAGTGAAATGTAGCCCAAATCTGCTCAAAAGCTTGTCTCTCTATTAGAGAAAGCTGCTTCATTCAATGTTCAGTGCAAATCTAGCCAAACTGACAGATGCTTATGTCTTATGAAATAAAATGTTTTCTGCAATGCTGTAAGAAAGTTTTTAATGTGTTAGAGGTTAAATGCAGAAAAAGTTATTTTAGGACTTCAATGCTCAAGATGGTCAGTTTACAGGTTTCTGAGTCCTGTAATGTTGAAATAGTGCTTCTGTTCAAATGAAGTGAAATCTATCCCAAATCTGCTCAAAAGCTTGTCTCTCTATTAGAGAAAGCTGCTTCATTCAATATTCAGTGCAAGTCTAGCCAAACTGACAGATGCTTATGTCTTATAAAATAAAATGTTTTTGCAATGCTGTAAGACAGTTTTTAATGTGTTAGAAGTTATATGTTCAAAAAGGTATTTTAGGACTTCAATGCTAAAGGTTGTCAGTTTACAGGTTTCTGAGTCCAGTAATGTTGAAATAGTGCTTCTGTTCAAATGAAGTGAAATCTAGCCCAAATCTGCTCAAAAGCTTGTCTCTCTATTAGAGAAAGCTGCTTCATTCAATGTTCAGTGCAAATCTAGCCAAACTGACATATGCTTATGTCTTATGAAATAAAATGTTTTCTGCAATGCTGTAAGACAGTTTTTAATGTGTTAGAAGTTATATGCACAAAAAGTTATTTTAGGACTTCAATGCTCAAGATGGTCAGTTTACAGGTTTCTGAGTCCAGTAATGTTGAAATAGTGCTTCTGTTCAAATGAAGTGAAATCTAGCCCAAATCTGCTCAAAAGCTTGTCTCTCTATTAGGGAAAGCTGCTTCATTCAATGTTCAGTGCAAATCTAGCCAAACTGACAGATGCTTATGTCTTATGAAATAAAATGTTTTCTGCAATGCTGTAAGACAGTTTTTAATGTGTTAGAAGTTATATGCACAAAAACTAATGTTAGAGCTTCAATGCTCAAGATTGTCAGTTTACAGGTTTCTGAGTCCAGTAATGTTGAAATAGTGCTTCTGTTCAAATGAAGTGAAATCTAGCCCAAATCTGCTCAAAAGCTTGTCTCTCTTTTAGAGAAAGCTGCTTCATTCAATATTCAGTGCAAATCTTGCCAAACTGAAAGAAGCTTATGCCTTATGAAATAAAATGTTTTTGCAATGCTGTAAGACAGTTTTTAATGTGTTAGAAGTTATATGCACAAAAAGGTAATTTAGGACTTCAATGCTCAAGATTGTCAGTTTACAGGTTTCTGAGTCCAGTAATGTTGAAATAGTGCTTCTGTTCAAATGAAGTGAAATCTAGCCCAAATCTGCTCAAAAGCTTGTCTCTCTATTAGAGAAAGCTACTTCATTCAATGTTCAGTGCAAATCTAACCAAACTGACAGATGCTTATGTCTTATAAAATAAAATGTTTTCTGCAATGCTGTAAGACAGTTTTTAATGTGTTAGAAGTTATATGCACAAAAAGGTAATTTAGGACTTCAATGCTCAAGATTGTCAGTTTACAGGTTTCTGAGTCCAGCAATGTTGAAATAGTGCTTCTGTTCAAATGAAGTGAAATCTAGCCCAAATCTGCTCAAAAGCTTGTCTCTCTATTAGGGAAAGCTGCTTCATTCAATGTTCAGTGCAAATCTAGCCAAACTGACAGATGCTTATGTCTTATGAAATAAAATGTTTTCTGCAATGCTGTAAGACAGTTTTTAATGTGTTAGAAGTTATATGCACAAAAACTAATGTTAGAGCTTCAATGCTCAAGATTGTCAGTTTACAGGTTTCTGAGTCCAGTAATGTTGAAATAGTGCTTCTGTTCAAATGAAGTGAAATCTAGCCCAAATCTGTTCAAAAGCTTGTCTCTCTATTAGAGAAAGCTGCTTCATTCAATGTTTAGTGCAAATCTAGCCAAACTGACAGATGCTTATGTCTTATGAAATAAAATGTTTTCTACAATGCTGTAAGACAGTTTTTAATGTGTTAGAAGTTATATGCACAAAAACTAATGTTAGAGCTTCAATGCTCAAGATTGTCAGTTTACAGGTTTCTGAGTCCAGTAATGTTGAAATAGTGCTTCTGTTCTAATGAAGTGAAATCTAGCCCAAATCTGCTCAAAAGCTTGTCTCTCTATTAGAGAAAGCTGCTTCATTCAATGTTCAGTGCAAATCTAGCCAAACTGACAGATGCTTATGTCTTATGAAATAAAATGTTTTCTGCAATGCTGTAAGACAGTTTTTAATGTGTTAGAAGTTATATGCACAAAAAGTTATTTTAGGACTTCAATGCTCAAGATGGTCAGTTTACAGGTTTCTGAGTCCAGTAATGTTGAAATAGTGCTTCTGTTCAAATGAAGTGAAATCTAGCCCAAATCTGCTCAAAAGCTTGTCTCTCTATTAGGTAAAACTGCTTCATTCAATGTTCAGTGCAAATCTAGCCAAACTGACAGATGCTTATGTCTTATGAAATAAAATGTTTTCTGCAATGCTGTAAGACAGTTTTTAATGTGTTAGAAGTTATATGCACAAAAACTAATGTTAGAGCTTCAATGCTCAAGATTGTCAGTTTACAGGTTTCTGAGTCCAGTAATGTTGAAATAGTGCTTCTGTTCTAATGAAGTGAAATCTAGCCCAAATCTGCTCAAAAGCTTGTCTCTCTATTAGAGAAAGCTGCTTCATTCAATGTTCAGTGCAAATCTAGCCAAACTGACAGATGCTTATGTCTTATGAAATAAAATGTTTTCTGCAATGCTGTAAGACAGTTTTTAATGTGTTAGAAGTTATATGCACAAAAAGTTATTTTAGGACTTCAATGCTCAAGATGGTCAGTTTACAGGTTTCTGAGTCCAGTAATGTTGAAATAGTGCTTCTGTTCAAATGAAGTGAAATCTAGCCCAAATCTGCTCAAAAGCTTGTCTCTCTATTAGGGAAAGCTGCTTCATTCAATGTTCAGTGCAAATCTAGCCAAACTGACAGATGCTTATGTCTTATGAAATAAAATGTTTTCTGCAATGCTGTAAGACAGTTTTTAATGTGTTAGAAGTTATATGCACAAAAACTAATGTTAGAGCTTCAATGCTCAAGATTGTCAGTTTACAGGTTTCTGAGTCCAGTAATGTTGAAATAGTGCTTCTGTTCAAATGAAGTGAAATCTAGCCCAAATCTGTTCAAAAGCTTGTCTCTCTATTAGAGAAAGCTGCTTCATTCAATGTTTAGTGCAAATCTAGCCAAACTGACAGATGCTTATGTCTTATGAAATAAAATGTTTTCTGCAATGCTGTAAGACAGTTTTTAATGTGTTAGAAGTTATATGCACAAAAACTAATGTTAGAGCTTCAATGCTCAAGATTGTCAGTTTACAGGTTTCTGAGTCCAGTAATGTTGAAATAGTGCTTCTGTTCTAATGAAGTGAAATATAGCCCAAATCTGCTCAAAAGCTTGTCTCTCTATTAGAGAAAGCTGCTTCATTCAATGTTCAGTGCAAATCTAGCCAAACTGACAGATGCTTATGTCTTATGAAATAAAATGTTTTCTGCAATGCTGTAAGACAGTTTTTAATGTGTTAGAAGTTATATGCACAAAAAGTTATTTTAGGACTTCAATGCTCAAGATTGTCAGTTTACAGGTTTCTGAGTCCAGTAATGTTGAAATAGTGCTTCTGTTCTAATGAAGTGAAATCTAGCCCAAATCTGCTCAAAAGCTTGTCTCTCTATTAGAGAAAGCTGCTTCATTCAATGTTCAGTGCAAATCTAGCCAAACTGACAGATGCTTATGTCTTATGAAATAAAATGTTTTCTGCAATGCTGTAAGACAGTTTTTAATGTGTTAGAAGTTATATGCACAAAAACTAATGTTAGAGCTTCAATGCTCAAGATTGTCAGTTTACAGGTTTCTGAGTCCAGTAATGTTGAAATAGTGCTTCTGTTCAAATGAAGTGAAATCTAGCCCAAATCTGTTCAAAAGCTTGTCTCTCTATTAGAGAAAGCTGCTTCATTCAATGTTCAGTGCAAATCTAGCCAAACTGACAGATGCTTATGTCTTATGAAATAAAATGTTTTCTGCAATGCTGTAAGATAGTTTTTAATGTGTTAGAAGTTATATGCACAAAAACTAATGTTAGAGCTTCAATGCTCAAGATTGTCAGTTTACAGGTTTCTGAGTCCAGTAATGTTGAAATAGTGCTTCTGTTCAAATGAAGTGAAATCTAGCCCAAATCTGCTCAAAAGCTTGTCTCTCTATTAGAGAAAGCTGCTTCATTCAATGTTCAGTGCAAATCTAGCCAAACTGACAGATGCTTATGTCTTATGAAATAAAATGTTTTCTGCAATGCTGTAAGACAGTTTTTAATGTGTTAGAAGTTATATGCACAAAAAGTTATTTTAGGACTTCAATGCTCAAGATGGTCAGTTTACAGGTTTCTGAGTCCAGTAATGTTGAAATAGTGCTTCTGTTCAAATGAAGTGAAATCTAGCCCAAATCTGCTCAAAAGCTTGTCTCTCTATTAGGGAAAGCTGCTTCATTCAATGTTCAGTGCAAATCTAGCCAAACTGACAGATGCTTATGTCTTATGAAATAAAATGTTTTCTGCAATGCTGTAAGACAGTTTTTAATGTGTTAGAAGTTATATGCACAAAAACTAATGTTAGAGCTTCAATGCTCAAGATTGTCAGTTTACAGGTTTCTGAGTCCAGTAATGTTGAAATAGTGCTTCTGTTCAAATGAAGTGAAATCTAGCCTAAATCTGCTCAAAAGCTTGTCTCTCTATTAGAGAAAGCTGCTTCATTCAATGTTCAGTGCAAATCTAGCCAAACTGACAGATGCTTATGTCTTATGAAATAAAATGTTTTCTGCAATGCTGTAAGACAGTTTTTAATGTGTTAGAAGTTATATGCACAAAAACTAATGTTAGAGCTTCAATGCTCAAGATTGTCAGTTTACAGGTTTCTGAGTCCAGTAATGTTGAAATAGTGCTTCTGTTCAAATGAAGTGAAATCTAGCCCAAATCTGCTCAAAAGCTTGTCTCTCTATTAGAGAAAGCTGCTTCATTCAATATTCAGTGCAAATCTTGCCAAACTGAAAGAAAGCTTATGCCTTATGAAATAAAATGTTTTTGCAATGCTGTAAGACAGTTTTTAATGTGTTAGAAGTTATATGCACAAAAAGGTAATTTAGGACTTCAATGCTCAAGATTGTCAGTTTACAGGTTTCTGAGTCCAGTAATGTTGAAATAGTGCTTCTGTTCAAATGAAGTGAAATCTAGCCCAAATCTGCTCAAAAGCTTGTCTCTCTATTAGAGAAAGCTACTTCATTCAATGTTCAGTGCAAATCTAACCAAACTGACAGATGCTTATGTCTTATAAAATAAAATGTTTTCTGCAATGCTGTAAGACAGTTTTTAATGTGTTAGAAGTTATATGCACAAAAAGTTATTTTAGGACTTCAATGCTCAAGATTGTCAGTTTACAGGTTTCTGAGTTCAGTAATGTTGAAATAGTGCTTCTGTTCAAATGAAGTGAAATCTAGCCCAAATCTGCTAAAAAGCTTCTCTCTTTGTGAGATAGAGCTGCTTCATTCAATGTTCAGTGCAAATCTTGCCAAACTGAAAGATGCTTATGTCTTATGAAATACAATGTTTTCTGCAATGCTGTAAGACAGTTTTTAATGTGTTAGAAGTTATATGCACAAAAACTAATGTTAGAGCTTCAATGCTCAAGATTGTCAGTTTACAGGTTTCTGAGTCCAGTAATGTTGAAATAGTGCTTCTGTTCAAATGAAGGGAAACATAGCCCAAATCTGCTCAAAAGCTTGTCTCTCTATAAGAGAAAGCTGCTTCATTCAATATTCAGTGCAAATCTTGCCAAACTGAAAGATGCTAATGCCTTATGAAATACAATGTTTTTGCAATGCTGTAAGACCGTTTTTAATGTGTTAGAAGTTATATGCACAAAAACTTATGTTAGGACTTTAATGCTCAAGATTGTCAGTTTACAGGTTTCTGAGTCCAGTAATGTTGAAATAGTGCTTCTGTTCAAATGAAGTGAAATCTAGCCCAAATCTGCTCAAAAGCTTGTCTCTCTATTAGAGAAAGCTGCTTCATTCAATGTTCAGTGCAAATCTAGCCAAACTGACAGATGCTTATGTCTTATGAAATAAAATGTTTTCTGCAATGCTGTAAGAAAGTTTTTAATGTGTTAGAGGTTAAATGCAGAAAAAGTTATTTTAGGACTTCAATGCTCAAGATGGTCAGTTTACAGGTTTCTGAGTCCTGTAATGTTGAAATAGTGCTTCTGTTCAAATGAAGTGAAATCTATCCCAAATCTGCTCAAAAGCTTGTCTCTCTATTAGAGAAAGCTGCTTCATTCAATATTCAGTGCAAGTCTAGCCAAACTGACAGATGCTTATGTCTTATAAAATAAAATGTTTTTGCAATGCTGTAAGACAGTTTTTAATGTGTTAGAAGTTATATCTTCAAAAAGGTATTTTAGGACTTCAATGCTAAAGGTTGTCAGTTTACAGGTTTCTGAGTCCAGTAATGTTGAAATAGTGCTTCTGTTCAAATGAAGTGAAATCTAGCCCAAATCTGCTCAAAAGCTTGTCTCTCTATTAGAGAAAGCTGCTTCATTCAATGTTCAGTGCAAATCTAGCCAAACTGACATATGCTTATGTCTTATGAAATAAAATGTTTTCTGCAATGCTGTAAGACAGTTTTTAATGTGTTAGAAGTTATATGCACAAAAAGTTATTTTAGGACTTCAATGCTCAAGATGGTCAGTTTACAGGTTTCTGAGTCCAGTAATGTTGAAATAGTGCTTCTGTTCAAATGAAGTGAAATCTAGCCCAAATCTGCTCAAAAGCTTGTCTCTCTATTAGGGAAAGCTGCTTCATTCAATGTTCAGTGCAAATCTAGCCAAACTGACAGATGCTTATGTCTTATGAAATAAAATGTTTTCTGCAATGCTGTAAGACAGTTTTTAATGTGTTAGAAGTTATATGCACAAAAACTAATGTTAGAGCTTCAATGCTCAAGATTGTCAGTTTACAGGTTTCTGAGTCCAGTAATGTTGAAATAGTGCTTCTGTTCAAATGAAGTGAAATCTAGCCCAAATCTGCTCAAAAGCTTGTCTCTCTTTTAGAGAAAGCTGCTTCATTCAATATTCAGTGCAAATCTTGCCAAACTGAAAGAAGCTTATGCCTTATGAAATAAAATGTTTTTGCAATGCTGTAAGACAGTTTTTAATGTGTTAGAAGTTATATGCACAAAAAGGTAATTTAGGACTTCAATGCTCAAGATTGTCAGTTTACAGGTTTCTGAGTCCAGTAATGTTGAAATAGTGCTTCTGTTCAAATGAAGTGAAATCTAGCCCAAATCTGCTCAAAAGCTTGTCTCTCTATTAGAGAAAGCTACTTCATTCAATGTTCAGTGCAAATCTAACCAAACTGACAGATGCTTATGTCTTATAAAATAAAATGTTTTCTGCAATGCTGTAAGACAGTTTTTAATGTGTTAGAAGTTATATGCACAAAAAGGTAATTTAGGACTTCAATGCTCAAGATTGTCAGTTTACAGGTTTCTGAGTCCAGCAATGTTGAAATAGTGCTTCTGTTCAAATGAAGTGAAATCTAGCCCAAATCTGCTCAAAAGCTTGTCTCTCTATTAGGGAAAGCTGCTTCATTCAATGTTCAGTGCAAATCTAGCCAAACTGACAGATGCTTATGTCTTATGAAATAAAATGTTTTCTGCAATGCTGTAAGACAGTTTTTAATGTGTTAGAAGTTATATGCACAAAAACTAATGTTAGAGCTTCAATGCTCAAGATTGTCAGTTTACAGGTTTCTGAGTCCAGTAATGTTGAAATAGTGCTTCTGTTCAAATGAAGTGAAATCTAGCCCAAATCTGTTCAAAAGCTTGTCTCTCTATTAGAGAAAGCTGCTTCATTCAATGTTTAGTGCAAATCTAGCCAAACTGACAGATGCTTATGTCTTATGAAATAAAATGTTTTCTGCAATGCTGTAAGACAGTTTTTAATGTGTTAGAAGTTATATGCACAAAAACTAATGTTAGAGCTTCAATGCTCAAGATTGTCAGTTTACAGGTTTCTGAGTCCAGTAATGTTGAAATAGTGCTTCTGTTCTAATGAAGTGAAATCTAGCCCAAATCTGCTCAAAAGCTTGTCTCTCTATTAGAGAAAGCTGCTTCATTCAATGTTCAGTGCAAATCTAGCCAAACTGACAGATGCTTATGTCTTATGAAATAAAATGTTTTCTGCAATGCTGTAAGACAGTTTTTAATGTGTTAGAAGTTATATGCACAAAAAGTTATTTTAGGACTTCAATGCTCAAGATGGTCAGTTTACAGGTTTCTGAGTCCAGTAATGTTGAAATAGTGCTTCTGTTCAAATGAAGTGAAATCTAGCCCAAATCTGCTCAAAAGCTTGTCTCTCTATTAGGTAAAACTGCTTCATTCAATGTTCAGTGCAAATCTAGCCAAACTGACAGATGCTTATGTCTTATGAAATAAAATGTTTTCTGCAATGCTGTAAGACAGTTTTTAATGTGTTAGAAGTTATATGCACAAAAACTAATGTTAGAGCTTCAATGCTCAAGATTGTCAGTTTACAGGTTTCTGAGTCCAGTAATGTTGAAATAGTGCTTCTGTTCTAATGAAGTGAAATCTAGCCCAAATCTGCTCAAAAGCTTGTCTCTCTATTAGAGAAAGCTGCTTCATTCAATGTTCAGTGCAAATCTAGCCAAACTGACAGATGCTTATGTCTTATGAAATAAAATGTTTTCTGCAATGCTGTAAGACAGTTTTTAATGTGTTAGAAGTTATATGCACAAAAAGTTATTTTAGGACTTCAATGCTCAAGATGGTCAGTTTACAGGTTTCTGAGTCCAGTAATGTTGAAATAGTGCTTCTGTTCAAATGAAGTGAAATCTAGCCCAAATCTGCTCAAAAGCTTGGGTCTCTATTAGGTAAAACTGCTTCATTCAATGTTCAGTGCAAATCTAGCCAAACTGACAGATGCTTATTTCTTATGAAATAAAATGTTTTCTGCAATGCTGTAAGACAGTTTTTAATGTGTTAGAAGTTATATGCACAAAAACTAATGTTAGAGCTTCAATGCTCAAGATTGTCAGTTTACAGGTTTCTGAGTCCAGTAATGTTGAAATAGTGCTTCTGTTCAAATGAAGTGAAATCTAGCCCAAATCTGTTCAAAAGCTTGTCTCTCTATTAGAGAAAGCTGCTTCATTCAATGTTCAGTGCAAATCTAGCCAAACTGACAGATGCTTATGTCTTATGAAATAAAATGTTTTCTGCAATGCTGTAAGATAGTTTTTAATGTGTTAGAAGTTATATGCACAAAAACTAATGTTAGAGCTTCAATGCTCAAGATTGTCAGTTTACAGGTTTCTGAGTCCAGTAATGTTGAAATAGTGCTTCTGTTCAAATGAAGTGAAATCTAGCCCAAATCTGCTCAAAAGCTTGTCTCTCTATTAGAGAAAGCTGCTTCATTCAATGTTCAGTGCAAATCTAGCCAAACTGACAGATGCTTATGTCTTATGAAATAAAATGTTTTCTGCAATGCTGTAAGACAGTTTTTAATGTGTTAGAAGTTATATGCACAAAAAGGTAATTTAGGACTTCAATGCTCAAGATTGTCAGTTTACAGGTTTCTGAGTCCAGTAATGTTGAAATAGTGCTTCTGTTCAAATGAAGTGAAATCTAGCCCAAATCTGCTCAAAAGCTTGTCTCTCTATTAGAGAAAGCTGCTTCATTCAATGTTCAGTGCAAATCTAGCCAAACTGACAGATGCTTATGTCTTATGAAATAAAATGTTTTCTGCAATGCTGTAAGACAGTTTTTAATGTGTTAGAAGTTATATGCACAAAAAGTTATTTTAGGACTTCAATGCTCAAGATGGTCAGTTTACAGGTTTCTGAGTCCAGTAATGTTGAAATAGTGCTTCTGTTCAAATGAAGTGAAATCTAGCCCAAATCTGCTCAAAAGCTTGTCTCTCTATTAGGTAAAACTGCTTCATTCAATGTTCAGTGCAAATCTAGCCAAACTGACAGATGCTTATGTCTTATGAAATAAAATGTTTTCTGCAATGCTGTAAGACAGTTTTTAATGTGTTAGAAGTTATATGCACAAAAACTAATGTTAGAGCTTCAATGCTCAAGATTGTCAGTTTACAGGTTTCTGAGTCCAGTAATGTTGAAATAGTGCTTCTGTTCAAATGAAGTGAAATCTAGCCCAAATCTGTTCAAAAGCTTGTCTCTCTATTAGAGAAAGCTGCTTCATTCAATGTTCAGTGCAAATCTAGCCAAACTGACAGATGCTTATGTCTTATGAAATAAAATGTTTTCAGCAATGCTGTAAGACAGTTTTTAATGTGTTAGAAGTTATATGCACAAAAAGGTATTTTAGGACTTCAATGCTCAATATGGTCAGTTTACAGGTTTCTGAGTCCAGTAATGTTGAAATAGTGCTTCTGTTCAAATGAAGTGAAATCTAGCCCACATCTGCTCAAAAGCTTGTCTCTCTATTAGGGAAAGCTGCTTCATTCAATGTTCAGTGCAAATCTAGCCAAACTGAAAGATGCTTATGTCTTATGAAATACAATGTTTTCTGCAATGCTGTAAGACAGTTTTTAATGTGTTAGAAGTTATATGCACAAAAACTAATGTTAGAGCTTCAATGCTCAAGATTGTCAGTTTACAGGTTTCTGAGTCCAGTAATGTTGAAATAGTGCTTCTGTTCAAATGAAGGGAAACATAGCCCAAATCTGCTCAAAAGCTTGTCTCTCTATTAGAGAAAGCTGCTTCATTCAATATTCAGTGCAAATCTTGCCAAACTGAAAGATGCTAATGCCTTATGAAATACAATGTTTTTGCAATGCTGTAAGACCGTCTTTAATGTGTTAGAAGTTATATGCACAAAAACTTATGTTAGGACTTTAATGCTCAAGATTGTCAGTTTACAGGTTTCTGAGTCCAGTAATGTTGAAATAGTGCTTCTGTTCAAATGAAGTGAAATCTAGCCCAAATCTGCTCAAAAGCTTGTCTCTCTATTAGAGAAAGCTGCTTCATTCAATGTTCAGTGCAAATCTAGCCAAACTGACAGATGCTTATGTTTTATGAAATAAAATGTTTTCTTCAATGCTGTAAGACAGTTTTTAATGTGTTAGAAGTTATATGCAGAAAAAGTTATTTTAGGACTTCAATGCTCAAGATGGTCAGTTTACAGGTTTCTGAGTCCAGTAATGTTGAAATAGTGCTTCTGTTCAAATGAAGTGAAATCTAGCCCAAATCTGCTCAAAAGCTTGTCTCTCTATTAGAGAAAGCTGCTTCATTCAATGTTCAGTGCAAATCTAGCCAAACTGACAGATGCTTATGTCTTATGAAATAAAATGTTTTCTGCAATGCTGTAAGACAGTTTTTAATGTGTTAGAAGTTATATGCACAAAAAGTTATTTTAGGACTTCAATGCTCAAGATGGTCAGTTTACAGGTTTCTGAGTCCAGTAATGTTGAAATAGTGCTTCTGTTCAAATGAAGTGAAATCTAGCCCAAATCTGCTCAAAAGCTTGTCTCTCTATTAGGGAAAGCTGCTTCATTCAATGTTCAGTGCAAATCTAGCCAAACTGACAGATGCTTATGTCTTATGAAATAAAATGTTTTCTGCAATGCTGTAAGACAGTTTTTAATGTGTTAGAAGTTATATGCACAAAAACTAATGTTAGAGCTTCAATGCTCAAGATTGTCAGTTTACAGGTTTCTGAGTCCAGTAATGTTGAAATAGTGCTTCTGTTCAAATGAAGTGAAATCTAGCCTAAATCTGCTCAAAAGCTTGTCTCTCTATTAGAGAAAGCTGCTTCATTCAATGTTCAGTGCAAATCTAGCCAAACTGACAGATGCTTATGTCTTATGAAATAAAATGTTTTCTGCAATGCTGTAAGACAGTTTTTAATGTGTTAGAAGTTATATGCACAAAAACTAATGTTAGAGCTTCAATGCTCAAGATTGTCAGTTTACAGGTTTCTGAGTCCAGTAATGTTGAAATAGTGCTTCTGTTCAAATGAAGGGAAACATAGCCCAAATCTGCTCAAAAGCTTGTCTCTCTATAAGAGAAAGCTGCTTCATTCAATATTCAGTGCAAATCTTGCCAAACTGAAAGATGCTAATGCCTTATGAAATACAATGTTTTTGCAATGCTGTAAGACCGTTTTTAATGTGTTAGAAGTTATATGCACAAAAACTTATGTTAGGACTTTAATGCTCAAGATTGTCAGTTTACAGGTTTCTGAGTCCAGTAATGTTGAAATAGTGCTTCTGTTCAAATGAAGTGAAATCTAGCCCAAATCTGCTCAAAAGCTTGTCTCTCTATTAGAGAAAGCTGCTTCATTCAATGTTCAGTGCAAATCTAGCCAAACTGACAGATGCTTATGTCTTATGAAATAAAATGTTTTCTGCAATGCTGTAAGAAAGTTTTTAATGTGTTAGAGGTTAAATGCAGAAAAAGTTATTTTAGGACTTCAATGCTCAAGATGGTCAGTTTACAGGTTTCTGAGTCCTGTAATGTTGAAATAGTGCTTCTGTTCAAATGAAGTGAAATCTATCCCAAATCTGCTCAAAAGCTTGTCTCTCTATTAGAGAAAGCTGCTTCATTCAATATTCAGTGCAAGTCTAGCCAAACTGACAGATGCTTATGTCTTATGAAATAAAATGTTTTTGCAATGCTGTAAGACAGTTTTTAATGTGTTAGAAGTTATATGTTCAAAAAGGTATTTTAGGACTTCAATGCTAAAGGTTGTCAGTTTACAGGTTTCTGAGTCCAGTAATGTTGAAATAGTGCTTCTGTTCAAATGAAGTGAAATCTAGCCCAAATCTGCTCAAAAGCTTGTCTCTCTATTAGAGAAAGCTGCTTCATTCAATGTTCAGTGCAAATCTAGCCAAACTGACAGATGCTTAGGTCTTATGAAATAAAATGTTTTCTGCAATGCTGTAAGACAGTTTTTAAGGTGTTAGAAGTTATATGCACAAAAAGGTATTTTAGGACTTCAATGCTCAAGATTGTCAGTTTACAGGTTTCTGAGTCCAGTAATGTTGAAATAGTGCTTCTGTTCTAATGAAGTGAAATCTAGCCCAAATCTGCTCAAAAGCTTGTCTCTCTATTAGAGAAAGCTGCTTCATTCAATGTTCAGTGCAAATCTAGCCAAACTGACATATGCTTATGTCTTATGAAATAAAATGTTTTCTGCAATGCTGTAAGACAGTTTTTAATGTGTTAGAAGTTATATGCACAAAAAGTTATTTTAGGACTTCAATGCTCAAGATGGTCAGTTTACAGGTTTCTGAGTCCAGTAATGTTGAAATAGTGCTTCTGTTCAAATGAAGTGAAATCTAGCCCAAATCTGCTCAAAAGCTTGTCTCTCTATTAGGGAAAGCTGCTTCATTCAATGTTCAGTGCAAATCTAGCCAAACTGACAGATGCTTATGTCTTATGAAATAAAATGTTTTCTGCAATGCTGTAAGACAGTTTTTAATGTGTTAGAAGTTATATGCACAAAAACTAATGTTAGAGCTTCAATGCTCAAGATTGTCAGTTTACAGGTTTCTGAGTCCAGTAATGTTGAAATAGTGCTTCTGTTCAAATGAAGTGAAATCTAGCCCAAATCTGCTCAAAAGCTTGTCTCTCTTTTAGAGAAAGCTGCTTCATTCAATATTCAGTGCAAATCTTGCCAAACTGAAAGAAGCTTATGCATTATGAAATAAAATGTTTTTGCAATGCTGTAAGACAGTTTTTAATGTGTTAGAAGTTATATGCACAAAAAGGTAATTTAGGACTTCAATGCTCAAGATTGTCAGTTTACAGGTTTCTGAGTCCAGTAATGTTGAAATAGTGCTTCTGTTCAAATGAAGTGAAATCTAGCCCAAATCTGCTCAAAAGCTTGTCTCTCTATTAGAGAAAGCTACTTCATTCAATGTTCAGTGCAAATCTAACCAAACTGACAGATGCTTATGTCTTATAAAATAAAATGTTTTCTGCAATGCTGTAAGACAGTTTTTAATGTGTTAGAAGTTATATGCACAAAAAGGTAATTTAGGACTTCAATGCTCAAGATTGTCAGTTTACAGGTTTCTGAGTCCAGCAATGTTGAAATAGTGCTTCTGTTCAAATGAAGTGAAATCTAGCCCAAATCTGCTCAAAAGCTTGTCTCTCTATTAGGGAAAGCTGCTTCATTCAATGTTCAGTGCAAATCTAGCCAAACTGACAGATGCTTATGTCTTATGAAATAAAATGTTTTCTGCAATGCTGTAAGACAGTTTTTAATGTGTTAGAAGTTATATGCACAAAAACTAATGTTAGAGCTTCAATGCTCAAGATTGTCAGTTTACAGGTTTCTGAGTCCAGTAATGTTGAAATAGTGCTTCTGTTCAAATGAAGTGAAATCTAGCCCAAATCTGTTCAAAAGCTTGTCTCTCTATTAGAGAAAGCTGCTTCATTCAATGTTTAGTGCAAATCTAGCCAAACTGACAGATGCTTATGTCTTATGAAATAAAATGTTTTCTGCAATGCTGTAAGACAGTTTTTAATGTGTTAGAAGTTATATGCACAAAAACTAATGTTAGAGCTTCAATGCTCAAGATTGTCAGTTTACAGGTTTCTGAGTCCAGTAATGTTGAAATAGTGCTTCTGTTCTAATGAAGTGAAATCTAGCCCAAATCTGCTCAAAAGCTTGTCTCTCTATTAGAGAAAGCTGCTTCATTCAATGTTCAGTGCAAATCTAGCCAAACTGACAGATGCTTATGTCTTATGAAATAAAATGTTTTCTGCAATGCTGTAAGACAGTTTTTAATGTGTTAGAAGTTATATGCACAAAAAGTTATTTTAGGACTTCAATGCTCAAGATTGTCAGTTTACAGGTTTCTGAGTCCAGTAATGTTGAAATAGTGCTTCTGTTCTAATGAAGTGAAATCTAGCCCAAATCTGCTCAAAAGCTTGTCTCTCTATTAGAGAAAGCTGCTTCATTCAATGTTCAGTGCAAATCTAGCCAAACTGACAGATGCTTATGTCTTATGAAATAAAATGTTTTCTGCAATGCTGTAAGACAGTTTTTAATGTGTTAGAAGTTATATGCACAAAAACTAATGTTAGAGCTTCAATGCTCAAGATTGTCAGTTTACAGGTTTCTGAGTCCAGTAATGTTGAAATAGTGCTTCTGTTCAAATGAAGTGAAATCTAGCCCAAATCTGTTCAAAAGCTTGTCTCTCTATTAGAGAAAGCTGCTTCATTCAATGTTCAGTGCAAATCTAGCCAAACTGACAGATGCTTATGTCTTATGAAATAAAATGTTTTCTGCAATGCTGTAAGATAGTTTTTAATGTGTTAGAAGTTATATGCACAAAAACTAATGTTAGAGCTTCAATGCTCAAGATTGTCAGTTTACAGGTTTCTGAGTCCAGTAATGTTGAAATAGTGCTTCTGTTCAAATGAAGTGAAATCTAGCCCAAATCTGCTCAAAAGCTTGTCTCTCTTTTAGAGAAAGCTGCTTCATTCAATATTCAGTGCAAATCTTGCCAAACTGAAAGAAGCTTATGCCTTATGAAATAAAATGTTTTTGCAATGCTGTAAGACAGTTTTTAATGTGTTAGAAGTTATATGCACAAAAAGGTAATTTAGGACTTCAATGCTCAAGATTGTCAGTTTACAGGTTTCTGAGTCCAGTAATGTTGAAATAGTGCTTCTGTTCAAATGAAGTGAAATCTAGCCCAAATCTGCTCAAAAGCTTGTCTCTCTATTAGAGAAAGCTACTTCATTCAATGTTCAGTGCAAATCTAACCAAACTGACAGATGCTTATGTCTTATAAAATAAAATGTTTTCTGCAATGCTGTAAGACAGTTTTTAATGTGTTAGAAGTTATATGCACAAAAAGTTATTTTAGGACTTCAATGCTCAAGATTGTCAGTTTACAGGTTTCTGAGTTCAGTAATGTTGAAATAGTGCTTCTGTTCAAATGAAGTGAAATCTAGCCCAAATCTGCTAAAAAGCTTCTCTCTTTGTGAGATAGAGCTGCTTCATTCAATGTTCAGTGCAAATCTTGCCAAACTGAAAGATGCTTATGTCTTATGAAATACAATGTTTTCTGCAATGCTGTAAGACAGTTTTTAATGTGTTAGAAGTTATATGCACAAAAACTAATGTTAGAGCTTCAATGCTCAAGATTGTCAGTTTACAGGTTTCTGAGTCCAGTAATGTTGAAATAGTGCTTCTGTTCAAATGAAGTGAAATCTAGCCCAAATCTGCTCAAAAGCTTGTCTCTCTATTAGAGAAAGCTGCTTCATTCAATGTTCAGTGCAAATCTAGCCAAACTGACAGATGCTTATGTCTTATGAAATAAAATGTTTTCTGCAATGCTGTAAGAAAGTTTTTAATGTGTTAGAGGTTAAATGCAGAAAAAGTTATTTTAGGACTTCAATGCTCAAGATGGTCAGTTTACAGGTTTCTGAGTCCTGTAATGTTGAAATAGTGCTTCTGTTCAAATGAAGTGAAATCTATCCCAAATCTGCTCAAAAGCTTGTCTCTCTATTAGAGAAAGCTGCTTCATTCAATATTCAGTGCAAGTCTAGCCAAACTGACAGATGCTTATGTCTTATGAAATAAAATGTTTTTGCAATGCTGTAAGACAGTTTTTAATGTGTTAGAAGTTATATGTTCAAAAAGGTATTTTAGGACTTCAATGCTAAAGGTTGTCAGTTTACAGGTTTCTGAGTCCAGTAATGTTGAAATAGTGCTTCTGTTCAAATGAAGTGAAATCTAGCCCAAATCTGCTCAAAAGCTTGTCTCTCTATTAGAGAAAGCTGCTTCATTCAATGTTCAGTGCAAATCTAGCCAAACTGACATATGCTTATGTCTTATGAAATAAAATGTTTTCTGCAATGCTGTAAGACAGTTTTTAATGTGTTAGAAGTTATATGCACAAAAAGTTATTTTAGGACTTCAATGCTCAAGATGGTCAGTTTACAGGTTTCTGAGTCCAGTAATGTTGAAATAGTGCTTCTGTTCAAATGAAGTGAAATCTAGCCCAAATCTGCTCAAAAGCTTGTCTCTCTATTAGGGAAAGCTGCATCATTCAATGTTCAGTGCAAATCTAGCCAAACTGACAGATGCTTATGTCTTATGAAATAAAATGTTTTCTGCAATGCTGTAAGACAGTTTTTAATGTGTTAGAAGTTATATGCACAAAAACTAATGTTAGAGCTTCAATGCTCAAGATTGTCAGTTTACAGGTTTCTGAGTCCAGTAATGTTGAAATAGTGCTTCTGTTCAAATGAAGTGAAATCTAGCCCAAATCTGCTCAAAAGCTTGTCTCTCTTTTAGAGAAAGCTGCTTCATTCAATATTCAGTGCAAATCTTGCCAAACTGAAAGAAGCTTATGCCTTATGAAATAAAATGTTTTTGCAATGCTGTAAGACAGTTTTTAATGTGTTAGAAGTTATATGCACAAAAAGGTAATTTAGGACTTCAATGCTCAAGATTGTCAGTTTACAGGTTTCTGAGTCCAGTAATGTTGAAATAGTGCTTCTGTTCAAATGAAGTGAAATCTAGCCCAAATCTGCTCAAAAGCTTGTCTCTCTATTAGAGAAATCTACTTCATTCAATGTTCAGTGCAAATCTAACCAAACTGACAGATGCTTATGTCTTATAAAATAAAATGTTTTCTGCAATGCTGTAAGACAGTTTTTAATGTGTTAGAAGTTATATGCACAAAAAGGTAATTTAGGACTTCAATGCTCAAGATTGTCAGTTTACAGGTTTCTGAGTTCAGTAATGTTGAAATAGTGCTTCTGTTCAAATGAAGTGAAATCTAGCCCAAATCTGCTAAAAAGCTTCTCTCTTTGTGAGATAGAGCTGCTTCATTCAATGTTCAGTGCAAATCTTGCCAAACTGAAAGATGCTTATGTCTTATGAAATACAATGTTTTCTGCAATGCTGTAAGACAGTTTTTAATGTGTTAGAAGTTATATGCACAAAAACTAATGTTAGAGCTTCAATGCTCAAGATTGTCAGTTTACAGGTTTCTGAGTCCAGTAATGTTGAAATAGTGCTTCTGTTCAAATGAAGTGAAATCTAGCCCAAATCTGCTCAAAAGCTTGTCTCTCTATTAGAGAAAGCTGCTTCATTCAATGTTCAGTGCAAATCTAGCCAAACTGACAGATGCTTATGTCTTATGAAATAAAATGTTTTCTGCAATGCTGTAAGAAAGTTTTTAATGTGTTAGAGGTTAAATGCAGAAAAAGTTATTTTAGGACTTCAATGCTCAAGATGGTCAGTTTACAGGTTTCTGAGTCCTGTAATGTTGAAATAGTGCTTCTGTTCAAATGAAGTGAAATCTATCCCAAATCTGCTCAAAAGCTTGTCTCTCTATTAGAGAAAGCTGCTTCATTCAATATTCAGTGCAAGTCTAGCCAAACTGACAGATGCTTATGTCTTATGAAATAAAATGTTTTTGCAATGCTGTAAGACAGTTTTTAATGTGTTAGAAGTTATATGTTCAAAAAGGTATTTTAGGACTTCAATGCTAAAGGTTGTCAGTTTACAGGTTTCTGAGTCCAGTAGAGTTGAAATAGTGCTTCTGTTCAAATGAAGTGAAATCTAGCCCAAATCTGCTCAAAAGCTTGTCTCTCTATTAGAGAAAGCTGCTTCATTCAATGTTCAGTGCAAATCTAGCCAAACTGACATATGCTTATGTCTTATGAAATAAAATGTTTTCTGCAATGCTGTAAGACAGTTTTTAATGTGTTAGAAGTTATATGCACAAAAAGTTATTTTAGGACTTCAATGCTCAAGATGGTCAGTTTACAGGTTTCTGAGTCCAGTAATGTTGAAATAGTGCTTCTGTTCAAATGAAGTGAAATCTAGCCCAAATCTGCTCAAAAGCTTGTCTCTCTATTAGGGAAAGCTGCATCATTCAATGTTCAGTGCAAATCTAGCCAAACTGACAGATGCTTATGTCTTATGAAATAAAATGTTTTCTGCAATGCTGTAAGACAGTTTTTAATGTGTTAGAAGTTATATGCACAAAAACTAATGTTAGAGCTTCAATGCTCAAGATTGTCAGTTTACAGGTTTCTGAGTCCAGTAATGTTGAAATAGTGCTTCTGTTCAAATGAAGTGAAATCTAGCCCAAATCTGCTCAAAAGCTTGTCTCTCTATTAGAGAAAGCTGCTTCATTCAATGTTCAGTGCAAATCTAGCCAAACTGACAGATGCTTATGTCTTATGAAATAAAATGTTTTCTGCAATGCTGTAAGAAAGTTTTTAATGTGTTAGAGGTTAAATGCAGAAAAAGTTATTTTAGGACTTCAATGCTCAAGATGGTCAGTTTACAGGTTTCTGAGTCCTGTAATGTTGAAATAGTGCTTCTGTTCAAATGAAGTGAAATCTATCCCAAATCTGCTCAAAAGCTTGTCTCTCTATTAGAGAAAGCTGCTTCATTCAATATTCAGTGCAAGTCTAGCCAAACTGACAGATGCTTATGTCTTATGAAATAAAATGTTTTTGCAATGCTGTAAGACAGTTTTTAATGTGTTAGAAGTTATATGTTCAAAAAGGTATTTTAGGACTTCAATGCTAAAGGTTGTCAGTTTACAGGTTTCTGAGTCCAGTAATGTTGAAATAGTGCTTCTGTTCAAATGAAGTGAAATCTAGCCCAAATCTGCTCAAAAGCTTGTCTCTCTATTAGAGAAAGCTGCTTCATTCAATGTTCAGTGCAAATCTAGCCAAACTGACATATGCTTATGTCTTATGAAATAAAATGTTTTCTGCAATGCTGTAAGACAGTTTTTAATGTGTTAGAAGTTATATGCACAAAAAGTTATTTTAGGACTTCAATGCTCAAGATGGTCAGTTTACAGGTTTCTGAGTCCAGTAATGTTGAAATAGTGCTTCTGTTCAAATGAAGTGAAATCTAGCCCAAATCTGCTCAAAAGCTTGTCTCTCTATTAGGGAAAGCTGCATCATTCAATGTTCAGTGCAAATCTAGCCAAACTGACAGATGCTTATGTCTTATGAAATAAAATGTTTTCTGCAATGCTGTAAGACAGTTTTTAATGTGTTAGAAGTTATATGCACAAAAACTAATGTTAGAGCTTCAATGCTCAAGATTGTCAGTTTACAGGTTTCTGAGTCCAGTAATGTTGAAATAGTGCTTCTGTTCAAATGAAGTGAAATCTAGCCCAAATCTGCTCAAAAGCTTGTCTCTCTTTTAGAGAAAGCTGCTTCATTCAATATTCAGTGCAAATCTTGCCAAACTGAAAGAAGCTTATGCCTTATGAAATAAAATGTTTTTGCAATGCTGTAAGACAGTTTTTAATGTGTTAGAAGTTATATGCACAAAAAGGTAATTTAGGACTTCAATGCTCAAGATTGTCAGTTTACAGGTTTCTGAGTCCAGTAATGTTGAAATAGTGCTTCTGTTCAAATGAAGTGAAATCTAGCCCAAATCTGCTCAAAAGCTTGTCTCTCTATTAGAGAAAGCTACTTCATTCAATGTTCAGTGCAAATCTAACCAAACTGACAGATGCTTATGTCTTATAAAATAAAATGTTTTCTGCAATGCTGTAAGACAGTTTTTAATGTGTTAGAAGTTATATGCACAAAAAGTTATTTTAGGACTTCAATGCTCAAGATTGTCAGTTTACAGGTTTCTGAGTTCAGTAATGTTGAAATAGTGCTTCTGTTCAAATGAAGTGAAATCTAGCCCAAATCTGCTAAAAAGCTTCTCTCTTTGTGAGATAGAGCTGCTTCATTCAATGTTCAGTGCAAATCTTGCCAAACTGAAAGATGCTTATGTCTTATGAAATACAATGTTTTCTGCAATGCTGTAAGACAGTTTTTAATGTGTTAGAAGTTATATGCACAAAAACTAATGTTAGAGCTTCAATGCTCAAGATTGTCAGTTTACAGGTTTCTGAGTCCAGTAATGTTGAAATAGTGCTTCTGTTCAAATGAAGTGAAATCTAGCCCAAATCTGCTCAAAAGCTTGTCTCTCTATTAGAGAAAGCTGCTTCATTCAATGTTCAGTGCAAATCTAGCCAAACTGACAGATGCTTATGTCTTATGAAATAAAATGTTTTCTGCAATGCTGTAAGAAAGTTTTTAATGTGTTAGAGGTTAAATGCAGAAAAAGTTATTTTAGGACTTCAATGCTCAAGATGGTCAGTTTACAGGTTTCTGAGTCCTGTAATGTTGAAATAGTGCTTCTGTTCAAATGAAGTGAAATCTATCCCAAATCTGCTCAAAAGCTTGTCTCTCTATTAGAGAAAGCTGCTTCATTCAATATTCAGTGCAAGTCTAGCCAAACTGACAGATGCTTATGTCTTATGAAATAAAATGTTTTTGCAATGCTGTAAGACAGTTTTTAATGTGTTAGAAGTTATATGTTCAAAAAGGTATTTTAGGACTTCAATGCTAAAGGTTGTCAGTTTACAGGTTTCTGAGTCCAGTAATGTTGAAATAGTGCTTCTGTTCAAATGAAGTGAAATCTAGCCCAAATCTGCTCAAAAGCTTGTCTCTCTATTAGAGAAAGCTGCTTCATTCAATGTTCAGTGCAAATCTAGCCAAACTGACATATGCTTATGTCTTATGAAATAAAATGTTTTCTGCAATGCTGTAAGACAGTTTTTAATGTGTTAGAAGTTATATGCACAAAAAGTTATTTTAGGACTTCAATGCTCAAGATGGTCAGTTTACAGGTTTCTGAGTCCAGTAATGTTGAAATAGTGCTTCTGTTCAAATGAAGTGAAATCTAGCCCAAATCTGCTCAAAAGCTTGTCTCTCTATTAGGGAAAGCTGCATCATTCAATGTTCAGTGCAAATCTAGCCAAACTGACAGATGCTTATGTCTTATGAAATAAAATGTTTTCTGCAATGCTGTAAGACAGTTTTTAATGTGTTAGAAGTTATATGCACAAAAACTAATGTTAGAGCTTCAATGCTCAAGATTGTCAGTTTACAGGTTTCTGAGTCCAGTAATGTTGAAATAGTGCTTCTGTTCAAATGAAGTGAAATCTAGCCCAAATCTGCTCAAAAGCTTGTCTCTCTTTTAGAGAAAGCTGCTTCATTCAATATTCAGTGCAAATCTTGCCAAACTGAAAGAAGCTTATGCCTTATGAAATAAAATGTTTTTGCAATGCTGTAAGACAGTTTTTAATGTGTTAGAAGTTATATGCACAAAAAGGTAATTTAGGACTTCAATGCTCAAGATTGTCAGTTTACAGGTTTCTGAGTCCAGTAATGTTGAAATAGTGCTTCTGTTCAAATGAAGTGAAATCTAGCCCAAATCTGCTCAAAAGCTTGTCTCTCTATTAGAGAAATCTACTTCATTCAATGTTCAGTGCAAATCTAACCAAACTGACAGATGCTTATGTCTTATAAAATAAAATGTTTTCTGCAATGCTGTAAGACAGTTTTTAATGTGTTAGAAGTTATATGCACAAAAAGGTAATTTAGGACTTCAATGCTCAAGATTGTCAGTTTACAGGTTTCTGAGTTCAGTAATGTTGAAATAGTGCTTCTGTTCAAATGAAGTGAAATCTAGCCCAAATCTGCTAAAAAGCTTCTCTCTTTGTGAGATAGAGCTGCTTCATTCAATGTTCAGTGCAAATCTTGCCAAACTGAAAGATGCTTATGTCTTATGAAATACAATGTTTTCTGCAATGCTGTAAGACAGTTTTTAATGTGTTAGAAGTTATATGCACAAAAACTAATGTTAGAGCTTCAATGCTCAAGATTGTCAGTTTACAGGTTTCTGAGTCCAGTAATGTTGAAATAGTGCTTCTGTTCAAATGAAGTGAAATCTAGCCCAAATCTGCTCAAAAGCTTGTCTCTCTATTAGAGAAAGCTGCTTCATTCAATGTTCAGTGCAAATCTAGCCAAACTGACAGATGCTTATGTCTTATGAAATAAAATGTTTTCTGCAATGCTGTAAGAAAGTTTTTAATGTGTTAGAGGTTAAATGCAGAAAAAGTTATTTTAGGACTTCAATGCTCAAGATGGTCAGTTTACAGGTTTCTGAGTCCTGTAATGTTGAAATAGTGCTTCTGTTCAAATGAAGTGAAATCTATCCCAAATCTGCTCAAAAGCTTGTCTCTCTATTAGAGAAAGCTGCTTCATTCAATATTCAGTGCAAGTCTAGCCAAACTGACAGATGCTTATGTCTTATGAAATAAAATGTTTTTGCAATGCTGTAAGACAGTTTTTAATGTGTTAGAAGTTATATGTTCAAAAAGGTATTTTAGGACTTCAATGCTAAAGGTTGTCAGTTTACAGGTTTCTGAGTCCAGTAGAGTTGAAATAGTGCTTCTGTTCAAATGAAGTGAAATCTAGCCCAAATCTGCTCAAAAGCTTGTCTCTCTATTAGAGAAAGCTGCTTCATTCAATGTTCAGTGCAAATCTAGCCAAACTGACATATGCTTATGTCTTATGAAATAAAATGTTTTCTGCAATGCTGTAAGACAGTTTTTAATGTGTTAGAAGTTATATGCACAAAAAGTTATTTTAGGACTTCAATGCTCAAGATGGTCAGTTTACAGGTTTCTGAGTCCAGTAATGTTGAAATAGTGCTTCTGTTCAAATGAAGTGAAATCTAGCCCAAATCTGCTCAAAAGCTTGTCTCTCTATTAGGGAAAGCTGCATCATTCAATGTTCAGTGCAAATCTAGCCAAACTGACAGATGCTTATGTCTTATGAAATAAAATGTTTTCTGCAATGCTGTAAGACAGTTTTTAATGTGTTAGAAGTTATATGCACAAAAACTAATGTTAGAGCTTCAATGCTCAAGATTGTCAGTTTACAGGTTTCTGAGTCCAGTAATGTTGAAATAGTGCTTCTGTTCAAATGAAGTGAAATCTAGCCCAAATCTGCTCAAAAGCTTGTCTCTCTATTAGAGAAAGCTGCTTCATTCAATGTTCAGTGCAAATCTAGCCAAACTGACAGATGCTTATGTCTTATGAAATAAAATGTTTTCTGCAATGCTGTAAGAAAGTTTTTAATGTGTTAGAGGTTAAATGCAGAAAAAGTTATTTTAGGACTTCAATGCTCAAGATGGTCAGTTTACAGGTTTCTGAGTCCTGTAATGTTGAAATAGTGCTTCTGTTCAAATGAAGTGAAATCTATCCCAAATCTGCTCAAAAGCTTGTCTCTCTATTAGAGAAAGCTGCTTCATTCAATATTCAGTGCAAGTCTAGCCAAACTGACAGATGCTTATGTCTTATGAAATAAAATGTTTTTGCAATGCTGTAAGACAGTTTTTAATGTGTTAGAAGTTATATGTTCAAAAAGGTATTTTAGGACTTCAATGCTAAAGGTTGTCAGTTTACAGGTTTCTGAGTCCAGTAATGTTGAAATAGTGCTTCTGTTCAAATGAAGTGAAATCTAGCCCAAATCTGCTCAAAAGCTTGTCTCTCTATTAGAGAAAGCTGCTTCATTCAATGTTCAGTGCAAATCTAGCCAAACTGACATATGCTTATGTCTTATGAAATAAAATGTTTTCTGCAATGCTGTAAGACAGTTTTTAATGTGTTAGAAGTTATATGCACAAAAAGTTATTTTAGGACTTCAATGCTCAAGATGGTCAGTTTACAGGTTTCTGAGTCCAGTAATGTTGAAATAGTGCTTCTGTTCAAATGAAGTGAAATCTAGCCCAAATCTGCTCAAAAGCTTGTCTCTCTATTAGGGAAAGCTGCATCATTCAATGTTCAGTGCAAATCTAGCCAAACTGACAGATGCTTATGTCTTATGAAATAAAATGTTTTCTGCAATGCTGTAAGACAGTTTTTAATGTGTTAGAAGTTATATGCACAAAAACTAATGTTAGAGCTTCAATGCTCAAGATTGTCAGTTTACAGGTTTCTGAGTCCAGTAATGTTGAAATAGTGCTTCTGTTCAAATGAAGTGAAATCTAGCCCAAATCTGCTCAAAAGCTTGTCTCTCTTTTAGAGAAAGCTGCTTCATTCAATATTCAGTGCAAATCTTGCCAAACTGAAAGAAGCTTATGCCTTATGAAATAAAATGTTTTTGCAATGCTGTAAGACAGTTTTTAATGTGTTAGAAGTTATATGCACAAAAAGGTAATTTAGGACTTCAATGCTCAAGATTGTCAGTTTACAGGTTTCTGAGTCCAGTAATGTTGAAATAGTGCTTCTGTTCAAATGAAGTGAAATCTAGCCCAAATCTGCTCAAAAGCTTGTCTCTCTATTAGAGAAAGCTACTTCATTCAATGTTCAGTGCAAATCTAACCAAACTGACAGATGCTTATGTCTTATAAAATAAAATGTTTTCTGCAATGCTGTAAGACAGTTTTTAATGTGTTAGAAGTTATATGCACAAAAAGGTAATTTAGGACTTCAATGCTCAAGATTGTCAGTTTACAGGTTTCTGAGTCCAGCAATGTTGAAATAGTGCTTCTGTTCAAATGAAGTGAAATCTAGCCCAAATCTGCTCAAAAGCTTGTCTCTCTATTAGGGAAAGCTGCTTCATTCAATGTTCAGTGCAAATCTAGCCAAACTGACAGATGCTTATGTCTTATGAAATAAAATGTTTTCTGCAATGCTGTAAGACAGTTTTTAATGTGTTAGAAGTTATATGCACAAAAACTAATGTTAGAGCTTCAATGCTCAAGATTGTCAGTTTACAGGTTTCTGAGTCCAGTAATGTTGAAATAGTGCTTCTGTTCAAATGAAGTGAAATCTAGCCCAAATCTGTTCAAAAGCTTGTCTCTCTATTAGAGAAAGCTGCTTCATTCAATGTTTAGTGCAAATCTAGCCAAACTGACAGATGCTTATGTCTTATGAAATAAAATGTTTTCTGCAATGCTGTAAGACAGTTTTTAATGTGTTAGAAGTTATATGCACAAAAAGTTATTTTAGGACTTCAATGCTCAAGATTGTCAGTTTACAGGTTTCTGAGTTCAGTAATGTTGAAATAGTGCTTCTGTTCAAATGAAGTGAAATCTAGCCCAAATCTGCTAAAAAGCTTCTCTCTTTGTGAGATAGAGCTGCTTCATTCAATGTTCAGTGCAAATCTTGCCAAACTGAAAGATGCTTATGTCTTATGAAATACAATGTTTTCTGCAATGCTGTAAGACAGTTTTTAATGTGTTAGAAGTTATATGCACAAAAACTAATGTTAGAGCTTCAATGCTCAAGATTGTCAGTTTACAGGTTTCTGAGTCCAGTAATGTTGAAATAGTGCTTCTGTTCAAATGAAGTGAAATCTAGCCCAAATCTGCTCAAAAGCTTGTCTCTCTATTAGAGAAAGCTGCTTCATTCAATGTTCAGTGCAAATCTAGCCAAACTGACAGATGCTTATGTCTTATGAAATAAAATGTTTTCTGCAATGCTGTAAGAAAGTTTTTAATGTGTTAGAGGTTAAATGCAGAAAAAGTTATTTTAGGACTTCAATGCTCAAGATGGTCAGTTTACAGGTTTCTGAGTCCTGTAATGTTGAAATAGTGCTTCTGTTCAAATGAAGTGAAATCTATCCCAAATCTGCTCAAAAGCTTGTCTCTCTATTAGAGAAAGCTGCTTCATTCAATATTCAGTGCAAGTCTAGCCAAACTGACAGATGCTTATGTCTTATGAAATAAAATGTTTTTGCAATGCTGTAAGACAGTTTTTAATGTGTTAGAAGTTATATGTTCAAAAAGGTATTTTAGGACTTCAATGCTAAAGGTTGTCAGTTTACAGGTTTCTGAGTCCAGTAATGTTGAAATAGTGCTTCTGTTCAAATGAAGTGAAATCTAGCCCAAATCTGCTCAAAAGCTTGTCTCTCTATTAGAGAAAGCTGCTTCATTCAATGTTCAGTGCAAATCTAGCCAAACTGACATATGCTTATGTCTTATGAAATAAAATGTTTTCTGCAATGCTGTAAGACAGTTTTTAATGTGTTAGAAGTTATATGCACAAAAAGTTATTTTAGGACTTCAATGCTCAAGATGGTCAGTTTACAGGTTTCTGAGTCCAGTAATGTTGAAATAGTGCTTCTGTTCAAATGAAGTGAAATCTAGCCCAAATCTGCTCAAAAGCTTGTCTCTCTATTAGGGAAAGCTGCATCATTCAATGTTCAGTGCAAATCTAGCCAAACTGACAGATGCTTATGTCTTATGAAATAAAATGTTTTCTGCAATGCTGTAAGACAGTTTTTAATGTGTTAGAAGTTATATGCACAAAAACTAATGTTAGAGCTTCAATGCTCAAGATTGTCAGTTTACAGGTTTCTGAGTCCAGTAATGTTGAAATAGTGCTTCTGTTCAAATGAAGTGAAATCTAGCCCAAATCTGCTCAAAAGCTTGTCTCTCTTTTAGAGAAAGCTGCTTCATTCAATATTCAGTGCAAATCTTGCCAAACTGAAAGAAGCTTATGCCTTATGAAATAAAATGTTTTTGCAATGCTGTAAGACAGTTTTTAATGTGTTAGAAGTTATATGCACAAAAAGGTAATTTAGGACTTCAATGCTCAAGATTGTCAGTTTACAGGTTTCTGAGTCCAGTAATGTTGAAATAGTGCTTCTGTTCAAATGAAGTGAAATCTAGCCCAAATCTGCTCAAAAGCTTGTCTCTCTATTAGAGAAATCTACTTCATTCAATGTTCAGTGCAAATCTAACCAAACTGACAGATGCTTATGTCTTATAAAATAAAATGTTTTCTGCAATGCTGTAAGACAGTTTTTAATGTGTTAGAAGTTATATGCACAAAAAGGTAATTTAGGACTTCAATGCTCAAGATTGTCAGTTTACAGGTTTCTGAGTTCAGTAATGTTGAAATAGTGCTTCTGTTCAAATGAAGTGAAATCTAGCCCAAATCTGCTAAAAAGCTTCTCTCTTTGTGAGATAGAGCTGCTTCATTCAATGTTCAGTGCAAATCTTGCCAAACTGAAAGATGCTTATGTCTTATGAAATACAATGTTTTCTGCAATGCTGTAAGACAGTTTTTAATGTGTTAGAAGTTATATGCACAAAAACTAATGTTAGAGCTTCAATGCTCAAGATTGTCAGTTTACAGGTTTCTGAGTCCAGTAATGTTGAAATAGTGCTTCTGTTCAAATGAAGTGAAATCTAGCCCAAATCTGCTCAAAAGCTTGTCTCTCTATTAGAGAAAGCTGCTTCATTCAATGTTCAGTGCAAATCTAGCCAAACTGACAGATGCTTATGTCTTATGAAATAAAATGTTTTCTGCAATGCTGTAAGAAAGTTTTTAATGTGTTAGAGGTTAAATGCAGAAAAAGTTATTTTAGGACTTCAATGCTCAAGATGGTCAGTTTACAGGTTTCTGAGTCCTGTAATGTTGAAATAGTGCTTCTGTTCAAATGAAGTGAAATCTATCCCAAATCTGCTCAAAAGCTTGTCTCTCTATTAGAGAAAGCTGCTTCATTCAATATTCAGTGCAAGTCTAGCCAAACTGACAGATGCTTATGTCTTATGAAATAAAATGTTTTTGCAATGCTGTAAGACAGTTTTTAATGTGTTAGAAGTTATATGTTCAAAAAGGTATTTTAGGACTTCAATGCTAAAGGTTGTCAGTTTACAGGTTTCTGAGTCCAGTAGAGTTGAAATAGTGCTTCTGTTCAAATGAAGTGAAATCTAGCCCAAATCTGCTCAAAAGCTTGTCTCTCTATTAGAGAAAGCTGCTTCATTCAATGTTCAGTGCAAATCTAGCCAAACTGACATATGCTTATGTCTTATGAAATAAAATGTTTTCTGCAATGCTGTAAGACAGTTTTTAATGTGTTAGAAGTTATATGCACAAAAAGTTATTTTAGGACTTCAATGCTCAAGATGGTCAGTTTACAGGTTTCTGAGTCCAGTAATGTTGAAATAGTGCTTCTGTTCAAATGAAGTGAAATCTAGCCCAAATCTGCTCAAAAGCTTGTCTCTCTATTAGGGAAAGCTGCATCATTCAATGTTCAGTGCAAATCTAGCCAAACTGACAGATGCTTATGTCTTATGAAATAAAATGTTTTCTGCAATGCTGTAAGACAGTTTTTAATGTGTTAGAAGTTATATGCACAAAAACTAATGTTAGAGCTTCAATGCTCAAGATTGTCAGTTTACAGGTTTCTGAGTCCAGTAATGTTGAAATAGTGCTTCTGTTCAAATGAAGTGAAATCTAGCCCAAATCTGCTCAAAAGCTTGTCTCTCTATTAGAGAAAGCTGCTTCATTCAATGTTCAGTGCAAATCTAGCCAAACTGACAGATGCTTATGTCTTATGAAATAAAATGTTTTCTGCAATGCTGTAAGAAAGTTTTTAATGTGTTAGAGGTTAAATGCAGAAAAAGTTATTTTAGGACTTCAATGCTCAAGATGGTCAGTTTACAGGTTTCTGAGTCCTGTAATGTTGAAATAGTGCTTCTGTTCAAATGAAGTGAAATCTATCCCAAATCTGCTCAAAAGCTTGTCTCTCTATTAGAGAAAGCTGCTTCATTCAATATTCAGTGCAAGTCTAGCCAAACTGACAGATGCTTATGTCTTATGAAATAAAATGTTTTTGCAATGCTGTAAGACAGTTTTTAATGTGTTAGAAGTTATATGTTCAAAAAGGTATTTTAGGACTTCAATGCTAAAGGTTGTCAGTTTACAGGTTTCTGAGTCCAGTAATGTTGAAATAGTGCTTCTGTTCAAATGAAGTGAAATCTAGCCCAAATCTGCTCAAAAGCTTGTCTCTCTATTAGAGAAAGCTGCTTCATTCAATGTTCAGTGCAAATCTAGCCAAACTGACATATGCTTATGTCTTATGAAATAAAATGTTTTCTGCAATGCTGTAAGACAGTTTTTAATGTGTTAGAAGTTATATGCACAAAAAGTTATTTTAGGACTTCAATGCTCAAGATGGTCAGTTTACAGGTTTCTGAGTCCAGTAATGTTGAAATAGTGCTTCTGTTCAAATGAAGTGAAATCTAGCCCAAATCTGCTCAAAAGCTTGTCTCTCTATTAGGGAAAGCTGCATCATTCAATGTTCAGTGCAAATCTAGCCAAACTGACAGATGCTTATGTCTTATGAAATAAAATGTTTTCTGCAATGCTGTAAGACAGTTTTTAATGTGTTAGAAGTTATATGCACAAAAACTAATGTTAGAGCTTCAATGCTCAAGATTGTCAGTTTACAGGTTTCTGAGTCCAGTAATGTTGAAATAGTGCTTCTGTTCAAATGAAGTGAAATCTAGCCCAAATCTGCTCAAAAGCTTGTCTCTCTTTTAGAGAAAGCTGCTTCATTCAATATTCAGTGCAAATCTTGCCAAACTGAAAGAAGCTTATGCCTTATGAAATAAAATGTTTTTGCAATGCTGTAAGACAGTTTTTAATGTGTTAGAAGTTATATGCACAAAAAGGTAATTTAGGACTTCAATGCTCAAGATTGTCAGTTTACAGGTTTCTGAGTCCAGTAATGTTGAAATAGTGCTTCTGTTCAAATGAAGTGAAATCTAGCCCAAATCTGCTCAAAAGCTTGTCTCTCTATTAGAGAAAGCTACTTCATTCAATGTTCAGTGCAAATCTAACCAAACTGACAGATGCTTATGTCTTATAAAATAAAATGTTTTCTGCAATGCTGTAAGACAGTTTTTAATGTGTTAGAAGTTATATGCACAAAAAGGTAATTTAGGACTTCAATGCTCAAGATTGTCAGTTTACAGGTTTCTGAGTCCAGCAATGTTGAAATAGTGCTTCTGTTCAAATGAAGTGAAATCTAGCCCAAATCTGCTCAAAAGCTTGTCTCTCTATTAGGGAAAGCTGCTTCATTCAATGTTCAGTGCAAATCTAGCCAAACTGACAGATGCTTATGTCTTATGAAATAAAATGTTTTCTGCAATGCTGTAAGACAGTTTTTAATGTGTTAGAAGTTATATGCACAAAAACTAATGTTAGAGCTTCAATGCTCAAGATTGTCAGTTTACAGGTTTCTGAGTCCAGTAATGTTGAAATAGTGCTTCTGTTCAAATGAAGTGAAATCTAGCCCAAATCTGTTCAAAAGCTTGTCTCTCTATTAGAGAAAGCTGCTTCATTCAATGTTTAGTGCAAATCTAGCCAAACTGACAGATGCTTATGTCTTATGAAATAAAATGTTTTCTGCAATGCTGTAAGACAGTTTTTAATGTGTTAGAAGTTATATGCACAAAAACTAATGTTAGAGCTTCAATGCTCAAGATTGTCAGTTTACAGGTTTCTGAGTCCAGTAATGTTGAAATAGTGCTTCTGTTCTAATGAAGTGAAATCTAGCCCAAATCTGCTCAAAAGCTTGTCTCTCTATTAGAGAAAGCTGCTTCATTCAATGTTCAGTGCAAATCTAGCCAAACTGACAGATGCTTATGTCTTATGAAATAAAATGTTTTCTGCAATGCTGTAAGACAGTTTTTAATGTGTTAGAAGTTATATGCACAAAAAGTTATTTTAGGACTTCAATGCTCAAGATGGTCAGTTTACAGGTTTCTGAGTCCAGTAATGTTGAAATAGTGCTTCTGTTCAAATGAAGTGAAATCTAGCCCAAATCTGCTCAAAAGCTTGTCTCTCTATTAGGTAAAACTGCTTCATTCAATGTTCAGTGCAAATCTAGCCAAACTGACAGATGCTTATGTCTTATGAAATAAAATGTTTTCTGCAATGCTGTAAGACAGTTTTTAATGTGTTAGAAGTTATATGCACAAAAACTAATGTTAGAGCTTCAATGCTCAAGATTGTCAGTTTACAGGTTTCTGAGTCCAGTAATGTTGAAATAGTGCTTCTGTTCAAATGAAGTGAAATCTAGCCCAAATCTGCTCAAAAGCTTGTCTCTCTATTAGGTAAAACTGCTTCATTCAATGTTCAGTGCAAATCTAGCCAAACTGACAGATGCTTATGTCTTATGAAATAAAATGTTTTCTGCAATGCTGTAAGACAGTTTTTAATGTGTTAGAAGTTATATGCACAAAAACTAATGTTAGAGCTTCAATGCTCAAGATTGTCAGTTTACAGGTTTCTGAGTCCAGTAATGTTGAAATAGTGCTTCTGTTCAAATGAAGTGAAATCTAGCCCAAATCTGTTCAAAAGCTTGTCTCTCTATTAGAGAAAGCTGCTTCATTCAATGTTCAGTGCAAATCTAGCCAAACTGACAGATGCTTATGTCTTATGAAATAAAATGTTTTCTGCAATGCTGTAAGATAGTTTTTAATGTGTTAGAAGTTATATGCACAAAAACTAATGTTAGAGCTTCAATGCTCAAGATTGTCAGTTTACAGGTTTCTGAGTCCAGTAATGTTGAAATAGTGCTTCTGTTCAAATGAAGTGAAATCTAGCCCAAATCTGCTCAAAAGCTTGTCTCTCTATTAGAGAAAGCTGCTTCATTCAATGTTCAGTGCAAATCTAGCCAAACTGACAGATGCTTATGTCTTATGAAATAAAATGTTTTCTGCAATGCTGTAAGACAGTTTTTAATGTGTTAGAAGTTATATGCAGAAAAAGTTATTTTAGGACTTCAATGCTCAAGATGGTCAGTTTACAGGTTTCTGAGTCCAGTAATGTTGAAATAATGCTTCTGTTCAAATGAAGTGAAATCTAGCCCAAATCTGCTCAAAAGCTTGTCTCTCTATTAGAGAAAGCTGCTTCATTCAATGTTCAGTGCAAATCTAGCCAAACTGACAGATGCTTATGTCTTATGAAATAAAATGTTTTCTGCAATGCTGTAAGACAGTTTTTAATGTGTTAGAAGTTATATGCACAAAAAGGTAATTTAGGACTTCAATGCTCAAGATTGTCAGTTTACAGGTTTCTGAGTCCAGTAATGTTGAAATAGTGCTTCTGTTCAAATGAAGTGAAATCTAGCCCAAATCTGCTCAAAAGCTTGTCTCTCTATTAGAGAAAGCTGCTTCATTCAATGTTCAGTGCAAATCTAGCCAAACTGACAGATGCTTATGTCTTATGAAATAAAATGTTTTCTGCAATGCTGTAAGACAGTTTTTAATGTGTTAGAAGTTATATGCACAAAAAGTTATTTTAGGACTTCAATGCTCAAGATGGTCAGTTTACAGGTTTCTGAGTCCAGTAATGTTGAAATAGTGCTTCTGTTCAAATGAAGTGAAATCTAGCCCAAATCTGCTCAAAAGCTTGTCTCTCTATTAGGTAAAACTGCTTCATTCAATGTTCAGTGCAAATCTAGCCAAACTGACAGATGCTTATGTCTTATGAAATAAAATGTTTTCTGCAATGCTGTAAGATAGTTTTTAATGTGTTAGAAGTTATATGCACAAAAACTAATGTTAGAGCTTCAATGCTCAAGATTGTCAGTTTACAGGTTTCTGAGTCCAGTAATGTTGAAATAGTGCTTCTGTTCAAATGAAGTGAAATCTAGCCCAAATCTGCTCAAAAGCTTGTCTCTCTATTAGAGAAAGCTGCTTCATTCAATGTTCAGTGCAAATCTAGCCAAACTGACAGATGCTTATGTCTTATGAAATAAAATGTTTTCTGCAATGCTGTAAGACAGTTTTTAATGTGTTAGAAGTTATATGCAGAAAAAGTTATTTTAGGACTTCAATGCTCAAGATGGTCAGTTTACAGGTTTCTGAGTCCAGTAATGTTGAAATAATGCTTCTGTTCAAATGAAGTGAAATCTAGCCCAAATCTGCTCAAAAGCTTGTCTCTCTATTAGAGAAAGCTGCTTCATTCAATGTTCAGTGCAAATCTAGCCAAACTGACAGATGCTTATGTCTTATGAAATAAAATGTTTTCTGCAATGCTGTAAGACAGTTTTTAATGTGTTAGAAGTTATATGCACAAAAAGGTAATTTAGGACTTCAATGCTCAAGATTGTCAGTTTACAGGTTTCTGAGTCCAGTAATGTTGAAATAGTGCTTCTGTTCAAATGAAGTGAAATCTAGCCCAAATCTGCTCAAAAGCTTGTCTCTCTATTAGAGAAAGCTGCTTCATTCAATGTTCAGTGCAAATCTAGCCAAACTGACAGATGCTTATGTCTTATGAAATAAAATGTTTTCTGCAATGCTGTAAGACAGTTTTTAATGTGTTAGAAGTTATATGCACAAAAAGTTATTTTAGGACTTCAATGCTCAAGATTGTCAGTTTACAGGTTTCTGAGTTCAGTAATGTTGAAATAGTGCTTCTGTTCAAATGAAGTGAAATCTAGCCCAAATCTGCTAAAAAGCTTCTCTCTTTGTGAGATAGAGCTGCTTCATTCAATGTTCAGTGCAAATCTTGCCAAACTGAAAGATGCTTATGTCTTATGAAATACAATGTTTTCTGCAATGCTGTAAGACAGTTTTTAATGTGTTAGAAGTTATATGCACAAAAACTAATGTTAGAGCTTCAATGCTCAAGATTGTCAGTTTACAGGTTTCTGAGTCCAGTAATGTTGAAATAGTGCTTCTGTTCAAATGAAGTGAAATCTAGCCCAAATCTGCTCAAAAGCTTGTCTCTCTATTAGAGAAAGCTGCTTCATTCAATGTTCAGTGCAAATCTAGCCAAACTGACAGATGCTTATGTCTTATGAAATAAAATGTTTTCTGCAATGCTGTAAGAAAGTTTTTAATGTGTTAGAGGTTAAATGCAGAAAAAGTTATTTTAGGACTTCAATGCTCAAGATGGTCAGTTTACAGGTTTCTGAGTCCTGTAATGTTGAAATAGTGCTTCTGTTCAAATGAAGTGAAATCTATCCCAAATCTGCTCAAAAGCTTGTCTCTCTATTAGAGAAAGCTGCTTCATTCAATATTCAGTGCAAGTCTAGCCAAACTGACAGATGCTTATGTCTTATGAAATAAAATGTTTTTGCAATGCTGTAAGACAGTTTTTAATGTGTTAGAAGTTATATGTTCAAAAAGGTATTTTAGGACTTCAATGCTAAAGGTTGTCAGTTTACAGGTTTCTGAGTCCAGTAATGTTGAAATAGTGCTTCTGTTCAAATGAAGTGAAATCTAGCCCAAATCTGCTCAAAAGCTTGTCTCTCTATTAGAGAAAGCTGCTTCATTCAATGTTCAGTGCAAATCTAGCCAAACTGACATATGCTTATGTCTTATGAAATAAAATGTTTTCTGCAATGCTGTAAGACAGTTTTTAATGTGTTAGAAGTTATATGCACAAAAAGTTATTTTAGGACTTCAATGCTCAAGATGGTCAGTTTACAGGTTTCTGAGTCCAGTAATGTTGAAATAGTGCTTCTGTTCAAATGAAGTGAAATCTAGCCCAAATCTGCTCAAAAGCTTGTCTCTCTATTAGGGAAAGCTGCATCATTCAATGTTCAGTGCAAATCTAGCCAAACTGACAGATGCTTATGTCTTATGAAATAAAATGTTTTCTGCAATGCTGTAAGACAGTTTTTAATGTGTTAGAAGTTATATGCACAAAAACTAATGTTAGAGCTTCAATGCTCAAGATTGTCAGTTTACAGGTTTCTGAGTCCAGTAATGTTGAAATAGTGCTTCTGTTCAAATGAAGTGAAATCTAGCCCAAATCTGCTCAAAAGCTTGTCTCTCTTTTAGAGAAAGCTGCTTCATTCAATATTCAGTGCAAATCTTGCCAAACTGAAAGAAGCTTATGCCTTATGAAATAAAATGTTTTTGCAATGCTGTAAGACAGTTTTTAATGTGTTAGAAGTTATATGCACAAAAAGGTAATTTAGGACTTCAATGCTCAAGATTGTCAGTTTACAGGTTTCTGAGTCCAGTAATGTTGAAATAGTGCTTCTGTTCAAATGAAGTGAAATCTAGCCCAAATCTGCTCAAAAGCTTGTCTCTCTATTAGAGAAAGCTACTTCATTCAATGTTCAGTGCAAATCTAACCAAACTGACAGATGCTTATGTCTTATAAAATAAAATGTTTTCTGCAATGCTGTAAGACAGTTTTTAATGTGTTAGAAGTTATATGCACAAAAAGGTAATTTAGGACTTCAATGCTCAAGATTGTCAGTTTACAGGTTTCTGAGTCCAGCAATGTTGAAATAGTGCTTCTGTTCAAATGAAGTGAAATCTAGCCCAAATCTGCTCAAAAGCTTGTCTCTCTATTAGGGAAAGCTGCTTCATTCAATGTTCAGTGCAAATCTAGCCAAACTGACAGATGCTTATGTCTTATGAAATAAAATGTTTTCTGCAATGCTGTAAGACAGTTTTTAATGTGTTAGAAGTTATATGCACAAAAACTAATGTTAGAGCTTCAATGCTCAAGATTGTCAGTTTACAGGTTTCTGAGTCCAGTAATGTTGAAATAGTGCTTCTGTTCAAATGAAGTGAAATCTAGCCCAAATCTGTTCAAAAGCTTGTCTCTCTATTAGAGAAAGCTGCTTCATTCAATGTTTAGTGCAAATCTAGCCAAACTGACAGATGCTTATGTCTTATGAAATAAAATGTTTTCTGCAATGCTGTAAGACAGTTTTTAATGTGTTAGAAGTTATATGCACAAAAACTAATGTTAGAGCTTCAATGCTCAAGATTGTCAGTTTACAGGTTTCTGAGTCCAGTAATGTTGAAATAGTGCTTCTGTTCTAATGAAGTGAAATCTAGCCCAAATCTGCTCAAAAGCTTGTCTCTCTATTAGAGAAAGCTGCTTCATTCAATGTTCAGTGCAAATCTAGCCAAACTGACAGATGCTTATGTCTTATGAAATAAAATGTTTTCTGCAATGCTGTAAGACAGTTTTTAATGTGTTAGAAGTTATATGCACAAAAAGTTATTTTAGGACTTCAATGCTCAAGATGGTCAGTTTACAGGTTTCTGAGTCCAGTAATGTTGAAATAGTGCTTCTGTTCAAATGAAGTGAAATCTAGCCCAAATCTGCTCAAAAGCTTGTCTCTCTATTAGGTAAAACTGCTTCATTCAATGTTCAGTGCAAATCTAGCCAAACTGACAGATGCTTATGTCTTATGAAATAAAATGTTTTCTGCAATGCTGTAAGACAGTTTTTAATGTGTTAGAAGTTATATGCACAAAAACTAATGTTAGAGCTTCAATGCTCAAGATTGTCAGTTTACAGGTTTCTGAGTCCAGTAATGTTGAAATAGTGCTTCTGTTCAAATGAAGTGAAATCTAGCCCAAATCTGCTCAAAAGCTTGTCTCTCTATTAGGTAAAACTGCTTCATTCAATGTTCAGTGCAAGTCTAGCCAAACTGACAGATGCTTATGTCTTATGAAATAAAATGTTTTTGCAATGCTGTAAGACAGTTTTTAATGTGTTAGAAGTTATATGTTCAAAAAGGTATTTTAGGACTTCAATGCTAAAGGTTGTCAGTTTACAGGTTTCTGAGTCCAGTAATGTTGAAATAGTGCTTCTGTTCAAATGAAGTGAAATCTAGCCCAAATCTGCTCAAAAGCTTGTCTCTCTATTAGAGAAAGCTGCTTCATTCAATGTTCAGTGCAAATCTAGCCAAACTGACATATGCTTATGTCTTATGAAATAAAATGTTTTCTGCAATGCTGTAAGACAGTTTTTAATGTGTTAGAAGTTATATGCACAAAAAGTTATTTTAGGACTTCAATGCTCAAGATGGTCAGTTTACAGGTTTCTGAGTCCAGTAATGTTGAAATAGTGCTTCTGTTCAAATGAAGTGAAATCTAGCCCAAATCTGCTCAAAAGCTTGTCTCTCTATTAGGGAAAGCTGCATCATTCAATGTTCAGTGCAAATCTAGCCAAACTGACAGATGCTTATGTCTTATGAAATAAAATGTTTTCTGCAATGCTGTAAGACAGTTTTTAATGTGTTAGAAGTTATATGCACAAAAACTAATGTTAGAGCTTCAATGCTCAAGATTGTCAGTTTACAGGTTTCTGAGTCCAGTAATGTTGAAATAGTGCTTCTGTTCAAATGAAGTGAAATCTAGCCCAAATCTGCTCAAAAGCTTGTCTCTCTTTTAGAGAAAGCTGCTTCATTCAATATTCAGTGCAAATCTTGCCAAACTGAAAGAAGCTTATGCCTTATGAAATAAAATGTTTTTGCAATGCTGTAAGACAGTTTTTAATGTGTTAGAAGTTATATGCACAAAAAGGTAATTTAGGACTTCAATGCTCAAGATTGTCAGTTTACAGGTTTCTGAGTCCAGTAATGTTGAAATAGTGCTTCTGTTCAAATGAAGTGAAATCTAGCCCAAATCTGCTCAAAAGCTTGTCTCTCTATTAGAGAAAGCTACTTCATTCAATGTTCAGTGCAAATCTAACCAAACTGACAGATGCTTATGTCTTATAAAATAAAATGTTTTCTGCAATGCTGTAAGACAGTTTTTAATGTGTTAGAAGTTATATGCACAAAAAGGTAATTTAGGACTTCAATGCTCAAGATTGTCAGTTTACAGGTTTCTGAGTCCAGCAATGTTGAAATAGTGCTTCTGTTCAAATGAAGTGAAATCTAGCCCAAATCTGCTCAAAAGCTTGTCTCTCTATTAGGGAAAGCTGCTTCATTCAATGTTCAGTGCAAATCTAGCCAAACTGACAGATGCTTATGTCTTATGAAATAAAATGTTTTCTGCAATGCTGTAAGACAGTTTTTAATGTGTTAGAAGTTATATGCACAAAAACTAATGTTAGAGCTTCAATGCTCAAGATTGTCAGTTTACAGGTTTCTGAGTCCAGTAATGTTGAAATAGTGCTTCTGTTCAAATGAAGTGAAATCTAGCCCAAATCTGTTCAAAAGCTTGTCTCTCTATTAGAGAAAGCTGCTTCATTCAATGTTTAGTGCAAATCTAGCCAAACTGACAGATGCTTATGTCTTATGAAATAAAATGTTTTCTGCAATGCTGTAAGACAGTTTTTAATGTGTTAGAAGTTATATGCACAAAAACTAATGTTAGAGCTTCAATGCTCAAGATTGTCAGTTTACAGGTTTCTGAGTCCAGTAATGTTGAAATAGTGCTTCTGTTCTAATGAAGTGAAATCTAGCCCAAATCTGCTCAAAAGCTTGTCTCTCTATTAGAGAAAGCTGCTTCATTCAATGTTCAGTGCAAATCTAGCCAAACTGACAGATGCTTATGTCTTATGAAATAAAATGTTTTCTGCAATGCTGTAAGACAGTTTTTAATGTGTTAGAAGTTATATGCACAAAAAGTTATTTTAGGACTTCAATGCTCAAGATGGTCAGTTTACAGGTTTCTGAGTCCAGTAATGTTGAAATAGTGCTTCTGTTCAAATGAAGTGAAATCTAGCCCAAATCTGCTCAAAAGCTTGTCTCTCTATTAGGTAAAACTGCTTCATTCAATGTTCAGTGCAAATCTAGCCAAACTGACAGATGCTTATGTCTTATGAAATAAAATGTTTTCTGCAATGCTGTAAGACAGTTTTTAATGTGTTAGAAGTTATATGCACAAAAACTAATGTTAGAGCTTCAATGCTCAAGATTGTCAGTTTACAGGTTTCTGAGTCCAGTAATGTTGAAATAGTGCTTCTGTTCAAATGAAGTGAAATCTAGCCCAAATCTGCTCAAAAGCTTGTCTCTCTATTAGGTAAAACTGCTTCATTCAATGTTCAGTGCAAATCTAGCCAAACTGACAGATGCTTATGTCTTATGAAATAAAATGTTTTCTGCAATGCTGTAAGACAGTTTTTAATGTGTTAGAAGTTATATGCACAAAAACTAATGTTAGAGCTTCAATGCTCAAGATTGTCAGTTTACAGGTTTCTGAGTCCAGTAATGTTGAAATAGTGCTTCTGTTCAAATGAAGTGAAATCTAGCCCAAATCTGTTCAAAAGCTTGTCTCTCTATTAGAGAAAGCTGCTTCATTCAATGTTCAGTGCAAATCTAGCCAAACTGACAGATGCTTATGTCTTATGAAATAAAATGTTTTCTGCAATGCTGTAAGATAGTTTTTAATGTGTTAGAAGTTATATGCACAAAAACTAATGTTAGAGCTTCAATGCTCAAGATTGTCAGTTTACAGGTTTCTGAGTCCAGTAATGTTGAAATAGTGCTTCTGTTCAAATGAAGTGAAATCTAGCCCAAATCTGCTCAAAAGCTTGTCTCTCTATTAGAGAAAGCTGCTTCATTCAATGTTCAGTGCAAATCTAGCCAAACTGACAGATGCTTATGTCTTATGAAATAAAATGTTTTCTGCAATGCTGTAAGACAGTTTTTAATGTGTTAGAAGTTATATGCAGAAAAAGTTATTTTAGGACTTCAATGCTCAAGATGGTCAGTTTACAGGTTTCTGAGTCCAGTAATGTTGAAATAATGCTTCTGTTCAAATGAAGTGAAATCTAGCCCAAATCTGCTCAAAAGCTTGTCTCTCTATTAGAGAAAGCTGCTTCATTCAATGTTCAGTGCAAATCTAGCCAAACTGACAGATGCTTATGTCTTATGAAATAAAATGTTTTCTGCAATGCTGTAAGACAGTTTTTAATGTGTTAGAAGTTATATGCACAAAAAGGTAATTTAGGACTTCAATGCTCAAGATTGTCAGTTTACAGGTTTCTGAGTCCAGTAATGTTGAAATAGTGCTTCTGTTCAAATGAAGTGAAATCTAGCCCAAATCTGCTCAAAAGCTTGTCTCTCTATTAGAGAAAGCTGCTTCATTCAATGTTCAGTGCAAATCTAGCCAAACTGACAGATGCTTATGTCTTATGAAATAAAATGTTTTCTGCAATGCTGTAAGACAGTTTTTAATGTGTTAGAAGTTATATGCACAAAAAGTTATTTTAGGACTTCAATGCTCAAGATGGTCAGTTTACAGGTTTCTGAGTCCAGTAATGTTGAAATAGTGCTTCTGTTCAAATGAAGTGAAATCTAGCCCAAATCTGCTCAAAAGCTTGTCTCTCTATTAGGTAAAACTGCTTCATTCAATGTTCAGTGCAAATCTAGCCAAACTGACAGATGCTTATGTCTTATGAAATAAAATGTTTTCTGCAATGCTGTTAGATAGTTTTTAATGTGTTAGAAGTTATATGCACAAAAACTAATGTTAGAGCTTCAATGCTCAAGATTGTCAGTTTACAGGTTTCTGAGTCCAGTAATGTTGAAATAGTGCTTCTGTTCAAATGAAGTGAAATCTAGCCCAAATCTGCTCAAAAGCTTGTCTCTCTATTAGAGAAAGCTGCTTCATTCAATGTTCAGTGCAAATCTAGCCAAACTGACAGATGCTTATGTCTTATGAAATAAAATGTTTTCTGCAATGCTGTAAGACAGTTTTTAATGTGTTAGAAGTTATATGCAGAAAAAGTTATTTTAGGACTTCAATGCTCAAGATGGTCAGTTTACAGGTTTCTGAGTCCAGTAATGTTGAAATAATGCTTCTGTTCAAATGAAGTGAAATCTAGCCCAAATCTGCTCAAAAGCTTGTCTCTCTATTAGAGAAAGCTGCTTCATTCAATGTTCAGTGCAAATCTAGCCAAACTGACAGATGCTTATGTCTTATGAAATAAAATGTTTTCTGCAATGCTGTAAGACAGTTTTTAATGTGTTAGAAGTTATATGCACAAAAAGGTAATTTAGGACTTCAATGCTCAAGATTGTCAGTTTACAGGTTTCTGAGTCCAGTAATGTTGAAATAGTGCTTCTGTTCAAATGAAGTGAAATCTAGCCCAAATCTGCTCAAAAGCTTGTCTCTCTATTAGAGAAAGCTGCTTCATTCAATGTTCAGTGCAAATCTAGCCAAACTGACAGATGCTTATGTCTTATGAAATAAAATGTTTTCTGCAATGCTGTAAGACAGTTTTTAATGTGTTAGAAGTTATATGCACAAAAAGTTATTTTAGGACTTCAATGCTCAAGATGGTCAGTTTACAGGTTTCTGAGTCCAGTAATGTTGAAATAGTGCTTCTGTTCAAATGAAGTGAAATCTAGCCCAAATCTGCTCAAAAGCTTGTCTCTCTATTAGGTAAAACTGCTTCATTCAATGTTCAGTGCAAATCTAGCCAAACTGACAGATGCTTATGTCTTATGAAATAAAATGTTTTCTGCAATGCTGTAAGACAGTTTTTAATGTGTTAGAAGTTATATGCACAAAAACTAATGCTAGAGCTTCAATGCTCAAGATTGTCAGTTTACAGGTTTCTGAGTCCAGTAATGTTGAAATAGTGCTTCTGTTCAAATGAAGTGAAATCTAGCCCAAATCTGTTCAAAAGCTTGTCTCTCTATTAGAGAAAGCTGCTTCATTCAATGTTCAGTGCAAATCTAGCCAAACTGACAGATGCTTATGTCTTATGAAATAAAATGTTTTCTGCAATGCTGTAAGACAGTTTTTAATGTGTTAGAAGTTATATGCACAAAAACTAATGTTAGAGCTTCAATGCTCAAGATTGTCAGTTTACAGGTTTCTGAGTCCAGTAATGTTGAAATAGTGCTTCTGTTCAAATGAAGTGAAATCTAGCCCAAATCTGTTCAAAAGCTTGTCTCTCTATTAGAGAAAGCTGCTTCATTCAATGTTCAGTGCAAATCTAGCCAAACTGACAGATGCTTATGTCTTATGAAATAAAATGTTTTCTGCAATGCTGTAAGACAGTTTTTAATGTGTTAGAAGTTATATGCACAAAAAGGTATTTTAGGACTTCAATGCTCAATATGGTCAGTTTACAGGTTTCTGAGTCCAGTAATGTTGAAATAGTGCTTCTGTTCAAATGAAGTGAAATCTAGCCCAAATCTGCTCAAAAGCTTGTCTCTCTATTAGAGAAAGCTGCTTCATTCAATATTCAGTGCAAATCTTGCCAAACTGAAAGATGCTAATGCCTTATGAAATACAATGTTTTTGCAATGCTGTAAGACAGTTTTTAATGTGTTAGAAGTTATATGCACAAAAACTAATGTTAGAGCTTCAATGCTCAAGATTGTCAGTTTACAGGTTTCTGAGTCCAGTAATGTTGAAATAGTGCTTCTGTTCAAATGAAGGGAAACATAGCCCAAATCTGCTCAAAAGCTTGTCTCTCTATTAGAGAAAGCTGCTTCATTCAATATTCAGTGCAAATCTTGCCAAACTGAAAGATGCTAATGCCTTATGAAATACAATGTTTTTGCAATGCTGTAAGACCGTCTTTAATGTGTTAGAAGTTATATGCACAAAAACTTATGTTAGGACTTTAATGCTCAAGATTGTCAGTTTACAGGTTTCTGAGTCCAGTAATGTTGAAATAGTGCTTCTGTTCAAATGAAGTGAAATCTAGCCCAAATCTGCTCAAAAGCTTGTCTCTCTATTAGAGAAAGCTGCTTCATTCAATGTTCAGTGCAAATCTAGCCAAACTGACAGATGCTTATGTTTTATGAAATAAAATGTTTTCTTCAATGCTGTAAGACAGTTTTTAATGTGTTAGAAGTTATATGCAGAAAAAGTTATTTTAGGACTTCAATGCTCAAGATGGTCAGTTTACAGGTTTCTGAGTCCAGTAATGTTGAAATAGTGCTTCTGTTCAAATGAAGTGAAATCTAGCCCAAATCTGCTCAAAAGCTTGTCTCTCTATTAGAGAAAGCTGCTTCATTCAATGTTCAGTGCAAATCTAGCCAAACTGACAGATGCTTATGTCTTATGAAATAAAATGTTTTCTGCAATGCTGTAAGACAGTTTTTAATGTGTTAGAAGTTATATGCACAAAAAGTTATTTTAGGACTTCAATGCTCAAGATGGTCAGTTTACAGGTTTCTGAGTCCAGTAATGTTGAAATAGTGCTTCTGTTCAAATGAAGTGAAATCTAGCCCAAATCTGCTCAAAAGCTTGTCTCTCTATTAGGGAAAGCTGCTTCATTCAATGTTCAGTGCAAATCTAGCCAAACTGACAGATGCTTATGTCTTATGAAATAAAATGTTTTCTGCAATGCTGTAAGACAGTTTTTAATGTGTTAGAAGTTATATGCACAAAAACTAATGTTAGAGCTTCAATGCTCAAGATTGTCAGTTTACAGGTTTCTGAGTCCAGTAATGTTGAAATAGTGCTTCTGTTCAAATGAAGTGAAATCTAGCCTAAATCTGCTCAAAAGCTTGTCTCTCTATTAGAGAAAGCTGCTTCATTCAATGTTCAGTGCAAATCTAGCCAAACTGACAGATGCTTATGTCTTATGAAATAAAATGTTTTCTGCAATGCTGTAAGACAGTTTTTAATGTGTTAGAAGTTATATGCACAAAAACTAATGTTAGAGCTTCAATGCTCAAGATTGTCAGTTTACAGGTTTCTGAGTCCAGTAATGTTGAAATAGTGCTTCTGTTCAAATGAAGTGAAATCTAGCCCAAATCTGCTCGAAAGCTTGTCTCTCTATTAGAGAAAGCTGCTTCATTCAATGTTCAGTGCAAATCTAGCCAAACTGACATATGCTTATGTCTTATGAAATAAAATGTTTTCTGCAATGCTGTAAGACAGTTTTTAATGTGTTAGAAGTTATATGCACAAAAAGTTATTTTAGGACTTCAATGCTCAAGATGGTCAGTTTACAGGTTTCTGAGTCCAGTAATGTTGAAATAGTGCTTCTGTTCAAATGAAGTGAAATCTAGCCCAAATCTGCTCAAAAGCTTGTCTCTCTATTAGGGAAAGCTGCATCATTCAATGTTCAGTGCAAATCTAGCCAAACTGACAGATGCTTATGTCTTATGAAATAAAATGTTTTCTGCAATGCTGTAAGACAGTTTTTAATGTGTTAGAAGTTATATGCACAAAAACTAATGTTAGAGCTTCAATGCTCAAGATTGTCAGTTTACAGGTTTCTGAGTCCAGTAATGTTGAAATAGTGCTTCTGTTCAAATGAAGTGAAATCTAGCCCAAATCTGCTCAAAAGCTTGTCTCTCTTTTAGAGAAAGCTGCTTCATTCAATATTCAGTGCAAATCTTGCCAAACTGAAAGAAGCTTATGCCTTATGAAATAAAATGTTTTTGCAATGCTGTAAGACAGTTTTTAATGTGTTAGAAGTTATATGCACAAAAAGGTAATTTAGGACTTCAATGCTCAAGATTGTCAGTTTACAGGTTTCTGAGTCCAGTAATGTTGAAATAGTGCTTCTGTTCAAATGAAGTGAAATCTAGCCCAAATCTGCTCAAAAGCTTGTCTCTCTATTAGAGAAAGCTACTTCATTCAATGTTCAGTGCAAATCTAACCAAACTGACAGATGCTTATGTCTTATAAAATAAAATGTTTTCTGCAATGCTGTAAGACAGTTTTTAATGTGTTAGAAGTTATATGCACAAAAAGGTAATTTAGGACTTCAATGCTCAAGATTGTCAGTTTACAGGTTTCTGAGTCCAGCAATGTTGAAATAGTGCTTCTGTTCAAATGAAGTGAAATCTAGCCCAAATCTGCTCAAAAGCTTGTCTCTCTATTAGGGAAAGCTGCTTCATTCAATGTTCAGTGCAAATCTAGCCAAACTGACAGATGCTTATGTCTTATGAAATAAAATGTTTTCTGCAATGCTGTAAGACAGTTTTTAATGTGTTAGAAGTTATATGCACAAAAACTAATGTTAGAGCTTCAATGCTCAAGATTGTCAGTTTACAGGTTTCTGAGTCCAGTAATGTTGAAATAGTGCTTCTGTTCAAATGAAGTGAAATCTAGCCCAAATCTGTTCAAAAGCTTGTCTCTCTATTAGAGAAAGCTGCTTCATTCAATGTTTAGTGCAAATCTAGCCAAACTGACAGATGCTTATGTCTTATGAAATAAAATGTTTTCTGCAATGCTGTAAGACAGTTTTTAATGTGTTAGAAGTTATATGCACAAAAACTAATGTTAGAGCTTCAATGCTCAAGATTGTCAGTTTACAGGTTTCTGAGTCCAGTAATGTTGAAATAGTGCTTCTGTTCTAATGAAGTGAAATCTAGCCCAAATCTGCTCAAAAGCTTGTCTCTCTATTAGAGAAAGCTGCTTCATTCAATGTTCAGTGCAAATCTAGCCAAACTGACAGATGCTTATGTCTTATGAAATAAAATGTTTTCTGCAATGCTGTAAGACAGTTTTTAATGTGTTAGAAGTTATATGCACAAAAAGTTATTTTAGGACTTCAATGCTCAAGATGGTCAGTTTACAGGTTTCTGAGTCCAGTAATGTTGAAATAGTGCTTCTGTTCAAATGAAGTGAAATCTAGCCCAAATCTGCTCAAAAGCTTGTCTCTCTATTAGGTAAAACTGCTTCATTCAATGTTCAGTGCAAATCTAGCCAAACTGACAGATGCTTATGTCTTATGAAATAAAATGTTTTCTGCAATGCTGTAAGACAGTTTTTAATGTGTTAGAAGTTATATGCACAAAAACTAATGTTAGAGCTTCAATGCTCAAGATTGTCAGTTTACAGGTTTCTGAGTCCAGTAATGTTGAAATAGTGCTTCTGTTCAAATGAAGTGAAATCTAGCCCAAATCTGCTCAAAAGCTTGTCTCTCTATTAGGTAAAACTGCTTCATTCAATGTTCAGTGCAAATCTAGCCAAACTGACAGATGCTTATGTCTTATGAAATAAAATGTTTTCTGCAATGCTGTAAGACAGTTTTTAATGTGTTAGAAGTTATATGCACAAAAACTAATGTTAGAGCTTCAATGCTCAAGATTGTCAGTTTACAGGTTTCTGAGTCCAGTAATGTTGAAATAGTGCTTCTGTTCAAATGAAGTGAAATCTAGCCCAAATCTGTTCAAAAGCTTGTCTCTCTATTAGAGAAAGCTGCTTCATTCAATGTTCAGTGCAAATCTAGCCAAACTGACAGATGCTTATGTCTTATGAAATAAAATGTTTTCTGCAATGCTGTAAGATAGTTTTTAATGTGTTAGAAGTTATATGCACAAAAACTAATGTTAGAGCTTCAATGCTCAAGATTGTCAGTTTACAGGTTTCTGAGTCCAGTAATGTTGAAATAGTGCTTCTGTTCAAATGAAGTGAAATCTAGCCCAAATCTGCTCAAAAGCTTGTCTCTCTATTAGAGAAAGCTGCTTCATTCAATGTTCAGTGCAAATCTAGCCAAACTGACAGATGCTTATGTCTTATGAAATAAAATGTTTTCTGCAATGCTGTAAGACAGTTTTTAATGTGTTAGAAGTTATATGCAGAAAAAGTTATTTTAGGACTTCAATGCTCAAGATGGTCAGTTTACAGGTTTCTGAGTCCAGTAATGTTGAAATAATGCTTCTGTTCAAATGAAGTGAAATCTAGCCCAAATCTGCTCAAAAGCTTGTCTCTCTATTAGAGAAAGCTGCTTCATTCAATGTTCAGTGCAAATCTAGCCAAACTGACAGATGCTTATGTCTTATGAAATAAAATGTTTTCTGCAATGCTGTAAGACAGTTTTTAATGTGTTAGAAGTTATATGCACAAAAAGGTAATTTAGGACTTCAATGCTCAAGATTGTCAGTTTACAGGTTTCTGAGTCCAGTAATGTTGAAATAGTGCTTCTGTTCAAATGAAGTGAAATCTAGCCCAAATCTGCTCAAAAGCTTGTCTCTCTATTAGAGAAAGCTGCTTCATTCAATGTTCAGTGCAAATCTAGCCAAACTGACAGATGCTTATGTCTTATGAAATAAAATGTTTTCTGCAATGCTGTAAGACAGTTTTTAATGTGTTAGAAGTTATATGCACAAAAAGTTATTTTAGGACTTCAATGCTCAAGATGGTCAGTTTACAGGTTTCTGAGTCCAGTAATGTTGAAATAGTGCTTCTGTTCAAATGAAGTGAAATCTAGCCCAAATCTGCTCAAAAGCTTGTCTCTCTTTTAGGTAAAACTGCTTCATTCAATGTTCAGTGCAAATCTAGCCAAACTGACAGATGCTTATGTCTTATGAAATAAAATGTTTTCTGCAATGCTGTAAGACAGTTTTTAATGTGTTAGAAGTTATATGCACAAAAACTAATGCTAGAGCTTCAATGCTCAAGATTGTCAGTTTACAGGTTTCTGAGTCCAGTAATGTTGAAATAGTGCTTCTGTTCAAATGAAGTGAAATCTAGCCCAAATCTGTTCAAAAGCTTGTCTCTCTATTAGAGAAAGCTGCTTCATTCAATGTTCAGTGCAAATCTAGCCAAACTGACAGATGCTTATGTCTTATGAAATAAAATGTTTTCTGCAATGCTGTAAGACAGTTTTTAATGTGTTAGAAGTTATATGCACAAAAACTAATGTTAGAGCTTCAATGCTCAAGATTGTCAGTTTACAGGTTTCTGAGTCCAGTAATGTTGAAATAGTGCTTCTGTTCAAATGAAGTGAAATCTAGCCCAAATCTGTTCAAAAGCTTGTCTCTCTATTAGAGAAAGCTGCTTCATTCAATGTTCAGTGCAAATCTAGCCAAACTGACAGATGCTTATGTCTTATGAAATAAAATGTTTTCTGCAATGCTGTAAGACAGTTTTTAATGTGTTAGAAGTTATATGCACAAAAAGGTATTTTAGGACTTCAATGCTCAATATGGTCAGTTTACAGGTTTCTGAGTCCAGTAATGTTGAAATAGTGCTTCTGTTCAAATGAAGTGAAATCTAGCCCAAATCTGCTCAAAAGCTTGTCTCTCTATTAGAGAAAGCTGCTTCATTCAATATTCAGTGCAAATCTTGCCAAACTGAAAGATGCTAATGCCTTATGAAATACAATGTTTTTGCAATGCTGTAAGACAGTTTTTAATGTGTTAGAAGTTATATGCACAAAAACTAATGTTAGAGCTTCAATGCTCAAGATTGTCAGTTTACAGGTTTCTGAGTCCAGTAATGTTGAAATAGTGCTTCTGTTCAAATGAAGGGAAACATAGCCCAAATCTGCTCAAAAGCTTGTCTCTCTATTAGAGAAAGCTGCTTCATTCAATATTCAGTGCAAATCTTGCCAAACTGAAAGATGCTAATGCCTTATGAAATACAATGTTTTTGCAATGCTGTAAGACCGTCTTTAATGTGTTAGAAGTTATATGCACAAAAACTTATGTTAGGACTTTAATGCTCAAGATTGTCAGTTTACAGGTTTCTGAGTCCAGTAATGTTGAAATAGTGCTTCTGTTCAAATGAAGTGAAATCTATCCCAAATCTGCTCAAAAGCTTGTCTCTCTATTAGAGAAAGCTGCTTCATTCAATGTTCAGTGCAAATCTAGCCAAACTGACAGATGCTTATGTTTTATGAAATAAAATGTTTTCTTCAATGCTGTAAGACAGTTTTTAATGTGTTAGAAGTTATATGCAGAAAAAGTTATTTTAGGACTTCAATGCTCAAGATGGTCAGTTTACAGGTTTCTGAGTCCAGTAATGTTGAAATAGTGCTTCTGTTCAAATGAAGTGAAATCTAGCCCAAATCTGCTCAAAAGCTTGTCTCTCTATTAGAGAAAGCTGCTTCATTCAATGTTCAGTGCAAATCTAGCCAAACTGACAGATGCTTATGTCTTATGAAATAAAATGTTTTCTGCAATGCTGTAAGACAGTTTTTAATGTGTTAGAAGTTATATGCACAAAAAGTTATTTTAGGACTTCAATGCTCAAGATGGTCAGTTTACAGGTTTCTGAGTCCAGTAATGTTGAAATAGTGCTTCTGTTCAAATGAAGTGAAATCTAGCCCAAATCTGCTCAAAAGCTTGTCTCTCTATTAGGGAAAGCTGCTTCATTCAATGTTCAGTGCAAATCTAGCCAAACTGACAGATGCTTATGTCTTATGAAATAAAATGTTTTCTGCAATGCTGTAAGACAGTTTTTAATGTGTTAGAAGTTATATGCACAAAAACTAATGTTAGAGCTTCAATGCTCAAGATTGTCAGTTTACAGGTTTCTGAGTCCAGTAATGTTGAAATAGTGCTTCTGTTCAAATGAAGTGAAATCTAGCCTAAATCTGCTCAAAAGCTTGTCTCTCTATTAGAGAAAGCTGCTTCATTCAATGTTCAGTGCAAATCTAGCCAAACTGACAGATGCTTATGTCTTATGAAATAAAATGTTTTCTGCAATGCTGTAAGACAGTTTTTAATGTGTTAGAAGTTATATGCACAAAAACTAATGTTAGAGCTTCAATGCTCAAGATTGTCAGTTTACAGGTTTCTGAGTCCAGTAATGTTGAAATAGTGCTTCTGTTCAAATGAAGTGAAATCTAGCCCAAATCTGCTCAAAAGCTTGTCTCTCTTTTAGAGAAAGCTGCTTCATTCAATATTCAGTGCAAATCTTGCCAAACTGAAAGAAGCTTATGCCTTATGAAATAAAATGTTTTTGCAATGCTGTAAGACAGTTTTTAATGTGTTAGAAGTTATATGCACAAAAAGGTAATTTAGGACTTCAATGCTCAAGATTGTCAGTTTACAGGTTTCTGAGTCCAGTAATGTTGAAATAGTGCTTCTGTTCAAATGAAGTGAAATCTAGCCCAAATCTGCTCAAAAGCTTGTCTCTCTATTAGAGAAAGCTACTTCATTCAATGTTCAGTGCAAATCTAACCAAACTGACAGATGCTTATGTCTTATGAAATAAAATGTTTTCTTCAATGCTGTAAGACAGTTTTTAATGTGTTAGAAGTTATATGCAGAAAAAGTTATTTTAGGACTTCAATGCTCAAGATGGTCAGTTTACAGGTTTCTGAGTCCAGTAATGTTGAAATAGTGCTTCTGTTCAAATGAAGTGAAATCTAGCCCAAATCTGCTCAAAAGCTTGTCTCTCTATTAGAGAAAGCTGCTTCATTCAATGTTCAGTGCAAATCTAGCCAAACTGACAGATGCTTATGTCTTATGAAATAAAATGTTTTCTGCAATGCTGTAAGACAGTTTTTAATGTGTTAGAAGTTATATGCACAAAAAGTTATTTTAGGACTTCAATGCTCAAGATGGTCAGTTTACAGGTTTCTGAGTCCAGTAATGTTGAAATAGTGCTTCTGTTCAAATGAAGTGAAATCTAGCCCAAATCTGCTCAAAAGCTTGTCTCTCTATTAGGGAAAGCTGCTTCATTCAATGTTCAGTGCAAATATAGCCAAACTGACAGATGCTTATGTCTTATGAAATAAAATGTTTTCTGCAATGCTGTAAGACAGTTTTTAATGTGTTAGAAGTTATATGCACAAAAACTAATGTTAGAGCTTCAATGCTCAAGATTGTCAGTTTACAGGTTTCTGAGTCCAGTAATGTTGAAATAGTGCTTCTGTTCAAATGAAGTGAAATCTAGCCTAAATCTGCTCAAAAGCTTGTCTCTCTATTAGAGAAAGCTGCTTCATTCAATGTTCAGTGCAAATCTAGCCAAACTGACAGATGCTTATGTCTTATGAAATAAAATGTTTTCTGCAATGCTGTAAGACAGTTTTTAATGTGTTAGAAGTTATATGCACAAAAACTAATGTTAGAGCTTCAATGCTCAAGATTGTCAGTTTACAGGTTTCTGAGTCCAGTAATGTTGAAATAGTGCTTCTGTTCAAATGAAGTGAAATCTAGCCCAAATCTGCTCAAAAGCTTGTCTCTCTTTTAGAGAAAGCTGCTTCATTCAATATTCAGGGCAAATCTTGCCAAACTGAAAGAAGCTTATGCCTTATGAAATAAAATGTTTTTGCAATGCTGTAAGACAGTTTTTAATGTGTTAGAAGTTATATGCACAAAAAGGTAATTTAGGACTTCAATGCTCAAGATTGTCAGTTTACAGGTTTCTGAGTCCAGTAATGTTGAAATAGTGCTTCTGTTCAAATGAAGTGAAATCTAGCCCAAATCTGCTCAAAAGCTTGTCTCTCTATTAGAGAAAGCTACTTCATTCAATGTTCAGTGCAAATCTAACCAAACTGACAGATGCTTATGTCTTATAAAATAAAATGTTTTCTGCAATGCTGTAAGACAGTTTTTAATGTGTTAGAAGTTATATGCACAAAAAGTTATTTTAGGACTTCAATGCTCAAGATTGTCAGTTTACAGGTTTCTGAGTTCAGTAATGTTGAAATAGTGCTTCTGTTCAAATGAAGTGAAATCTAGCCCAAATCTGCTAAAAAGCTTCTCTCTTTGTGAGATAGAGCTGCTTCATTCAATGTTCAGTGCAAATCTTGCCAAACTGAAAGATGCTTATGTCTTATGAAATACAATGTTTTCTGCAATGCTGTAAGACAGTTTTTAATGTGTTAGAAGTTATATGCACAAAAACTAATGTTAGAGCTTCAATGCTCAAGATTGTCAGTTTACAGGTTTCTGAGTCCAGTAATGTTGAAATAGTGCTTCTGTTCAAATGAAGGGAAACATAGCCCAAATCTGCTCAAAAGCTTGTCTCTCTATAAGAGAAAGCTGCTTCATTCAATATTCAGTGCAAATCTTGCCAAACTGAAAGATGCTAATGCCTTATGAAATACAATGTTTTTGCAATGCTGTAAGACCGTTTTTAATGTGTTAGAAGTTATATGCACAAAAACTTATGTTAGGACTTTAATGCTCAAGATTGTCAGTTTACAGGTTTCTGAGTCCAGTAATGTTGAAATAGTGCTTCTGTTCAAATGAAGTGAAATCTAGCCCAAATCTGCTCAAAAGCTTGTCTCTCTATTAGAGAAAGCTGCTTCATTCAATATTCAGTGCAAGTCTAGCCAAACTGACAGATGCTTATGTCTTATGAAATAAAATGTTTTTGCAATGCTGTAAGACAGTTTTTAATGTGTTAGAAGTTATATGTTCAAAAAGGTATTTTAGGACTTCAATGCTAAAGGTTGTCAGTTTACAGGTTTCTGAGTCCAGTAATGTTGAAATAGTGCTTCTGTTCAAATGAAGTGAAATCTAGCCCAAATCTGCTCAAAAGCTTGTCTCTCTATTAGAGAAAGCTGCTTCATTCAATGTTCAGTGCAAATCTAGCCAAACTGACAGATGCTTAGGTCTTATGAAATAAAATGTTTTCTGCAATGCTGTAAGACAGTTTTTAAGGTGTTAGAAGTTATATGCACAAAAAGGTATTTTAGGACTTCAATGCTCAAGATTGTCAGTTTACAGGTTTCTGAGTCCAGTAATGTTGAAATAGTGCTTCTGTTCTAATGAAGTGAAATCTAGCCCAAATCTGCTCAAAAGCTTGTCTCTCTATTAGAGAAAGCTGCTTCATTCAATGTTCAGTGCAAATCTAGCCAAACTGACATATGCTTATGTCTTATGAAATAAAATGTTTTCTGCAATGCTGTAAGACAGTTTTTAATGTGTTAGAAGTTATATGCACAAAAAGTTATTTTAGGACTTCAATGCTCAAGATGGTCAGTTTACAGGTTTCTGAGTCCAGTAATGTTGAAATAGTGCTTCTGTTCAAATGAAGTGAAATCTAGCCCAAATCTGCTCAAAAGCTTGTCTCTCTATTAGGGAAAGCTGCTTCATTCAATGTTCAGTGCAAATCTAGCCAAACTGACAGATGCTTATGTCTTATGAAATAAAATGTTTTCTGCAATGCTGTAAGACAGTTTTTAATGTGTTAGAAGTTATATGCACAAAAACTAATGTTAGAGCTTCAATGCTCAAGATTGTCAGTTTACAGGTTTCTGAGTCCAGTAATGTTGAAATAGTGCTTCTGTTCAAATGAAGTGAAATCTAGCCCAAATCTGTTCAAAAGCTTGTCTCTCTATTAGAGAAAGCTGCTTCATTCAATGTTCAGTGCAAATCTAGCCAAACTGACAGATGCTTATGTCTTATGAAATAAAATGTTTTCTGCAATGCTGTAAGACAGTTTTTAATGTGTTAGAAGTTATATGCACAAAAACTAATGTTAGAGCTTCAATGCTCAAGATTGTCAGTTTACAGGTTTCTGAGTCCAGTAATGTTGAAATAGTGCTTCTGTTCAAATCAAGTGAAATCTAGCCCAAATCTGCTCAAAAGCTTGTCTCTCTATTAGAGAAAGCTGCTTCATTCAATGTTCAGTGCAAATCTAGCCAAACTGACAGATGCTTATGTCTTATGAAATAAAATGTTTTCTGCAATGCTGTAAGACAGTTTTTAATGTGTTAGAAGTTATATGCAGAAAAAGTTATTTTAGGACTTCAATGCTCAAGATGGTCAGTTTACAGGTTTCTGAGTCCAGTAATGTTGAAATAATGCTTCTGTTCAAATGAAGTGAAATCTAGCCCAAATCTGCTCAAAAGCTTGTCTCTCTATTAGAGAAAGCTGCTTCATTCAATGTTCAGTGCAAATCTAGCCAAACTGACAGATGCTTATGTCTTATGAAATAAAATGTTTTCTGCAATGCTGTAAGACAGTTTTTAATGTGTTAGAAGTTATATGCACAAAAAGGTAATTTAGGACTTCAATGCTCAAGATTGTCAGTTTACAGGTTTCTGAGTCCAGTAATGTTGAAATAGTGCTTCTGTTCAAATGAAGTGAAATCTAGCCCAAATTAGCTCAAAAGCTTGTCTCTCTATTAGAGAAAGCTGCTTCATTCAATGTTCAGTGCAAATCTTGCCAAACTGAAAGATGCTTATGTCTTATGAAATACAATGTTTTCTGCAATGCTGTAAGACAGTTTTTAATGTGTTAGAAGTTATATGCACAAAAACTAATGTTAGAGCTTCAATGCTCAAGTTTGTCAGTTTACAGGTTTCTGAGTCCAGTAATGTTGAAATAGTGCTTCTGTTCAAATGAAGGGAAACATAACCCAAATCTGCTCAAAAGCTTGTCTCTCTATTAGAGAAAGCTGCTTCATTCAATGTTCAGTGCAAATCTAGCCAAACTGACAGATGCTTATGTCTTATGAAATAAAATGTTTTCTGCAATGCTGTAAGACAGTTTTTAATGTGTTAGAAGTTATATGCACAAAAAGTTATTTTAGGACTTCAATGCTCAAGATGGTCAGTTTACAGGTTTCTGAGTCCAGTAATGTTGAAATAGTGCTTCTGTTTCAAATGAAGTGAAATCTAGCCCAAATCTGCTCAAAAGCTTGTTTCTCTATTAGAGAAAGCTGCTTCATTCAATGTTCAGTGCAAATCTAGCCAAACTGACAGATGCTTATGTCTTATGAAATAAAATGTTTTCTGCAATGCTGTAAGACAGTTTTTAATGTGTTAGAAGTTATATGCACAAAAAGTTATTTTAGGACTTCAATGCTCAAGATGGTCAGTTTACAGGTTTCTGAGTCCAGTAATGTTGAAATAGTGCTTCTGTTCAAATGAAGTGAAATCTAGCTCAAATCTGCTCAAAAGCTTGTCTCTCTATTAGAGAAAGCTGCTTCATTCAATGTTCAGTGCAAATCTAGCCAAACTGACAGATGCTTATGAAATAAAATGTTTTCTGCAATGCTGTAAGACAGTTTTTAATGTGTTAGAAGTTATATGCAGAAAAAGTTATTTTAGGACTTCAATGCTCAAGATGGTCAGTTTACAGGTTTCTGAGTCCAGTAAATGTTGAAATAGTGCTTCTGTTCAAATGAAGTGAAATCTAGCCCAAATCTGCTCAAAAGCTTGTCTCTCTATTAGAGAAAGCTGCTTCATTCAATATTCAGTGCAAATCTTGCCAAACTGAAAGAAGCTTATGCCTTATGAAATAAAATGTTTTTGCAATGCTGTAAGACAGTTTTTAATGTGTTAGAAGTTATATGCACAAAAAGGTATTTTAGGACTTCAATGCTCAAGATTGTCAGTTTACAGGTTTCTGAGTCCAGTAATGTTGAAATAGTGCTTCTGTTCAAATGAAGTGAAATCTAGCCCAAATCTGCTCAAAAGCTTGTTTCTCTATTAGAGAAAGCTGCTTCATTCAATGTTCAGTGCAAATCTAGCCAAACTGACAGATGCTTATGTCTTATGAAATAAAATGTTTTCTGCAATGCTGTAAGACAGTTTTTAATGTGTTAGAAGTTATATGCACAAAAAGTTATTTTAGGACTTCAATGCTCAAGATGGTCAGTTTACAGGTTTCTGAGTCCAGCAATGTTGAAATAGTGCTTCTGTTCAAATGAAGTGAAATCTAGCCCAAATCTGCTCAAAAGCTTGTCTCTCTATTAGGGAAAGCTGCTTCATTCAATGTTCAGTGCAAATCTAGCCAAACTGACAGATGCTTATGTCTTATGAAATAAAATGTTTTCTGCAATGCTGTAAGACAGTTTTTAATGTGTTAGAAGTTATATGCACAAAAAGTTATTTTAGGACTTCAATGCTCAAGATGGTCAGTTTACAGGTTTCTGAGTCCAGTAATGTTGAAATAGTGCTTCTGTTCAAATGAAGTGAAATCTAGCTCAAATCTGCTCAAAAGCTTGTCTCTCTATTAGAGAAAGCTGCTTCATTCAATGTTCAGTGCAAATCTAGCCAAACTGACAGATGCTTATGAAATAAAATGTTTTCTGCAATGCTGTAAGACAGTTTTTAATGTGTTAGAAGTTATATGCAGAAAAAGTTATTTTAGGACTTCAATGCTCAAGATGGTCAGTTTACAGGTTTCTGAGTCCAGTAAATGTTGAAATAGTGCTTCTGTTCAAATGAAGTGAAATCTAGCCCAAATCTGCTCAAAAGCTTGTCTCTCTATTAGAGAAAGCTGCTTCATTCAATATTCAGTGCAAATCTTGCCAAACTGAAAGAAGCTTATGCCTTATGAAATAAATTGTTTTTGCAATGCTGTAAGACAGTTTTTAATGTGTTAGAAGTTATATGCACAAAAAGGTATTTTAGGACTTCAATGCTCAAGATTGTCAGTTTACAGGTTTCTGAGTCCAGTAATGTTGAAATAGTGCTTCTGTTCAAATGAAGTGAAATCTAGCCCAAATCTGCTCAAAAGCTTGTTTCTCTATTAGAGAAAGCTGCTTCATTCAATGTTCAGTGCAAATCTAGCCAAACTGACAGATGCTTATGTCTTATGAAATAAAATGTTTTCTGCAATACTGTAAGACAGTTTTTAATGTGTTAGAAGTTATATGCACAAAAAGTTATTTTAGGACTTCAATGCTCAAGATGGTCAGTTTACAGGTTTCTGAGTCCTGTAATGTTGAAATAGTGCTTCTGTTCAAATGAAGTGAAATCTATCCCAAATCTGCTCAAAAGCTTGTCTCTCTATTAGAGAAAGCTGCTTCATTCAATATTCAGTGCAAATCTAGCCAAACTGACAGATGCTTATGTCTTATGAAATAAAATGTTTTTGCAATGCTGTAAGACAGTTTTTAATGTGTTAGAAGTTATATGCACAAAAAGGTATTTTAGGACTTCAATGCTAAAGGTTGTCAGTTTACAGGTTTCTGAGTCCAGTAATGTTGAAATAGTGCTTCTGTTCAAATGAAGTGAAATCTAGCCCAAATCTGCTCAAAAGCTTGTCTCTCTATTAGAGAAAGCTGCTTCCTTCAATGTTCAGTGCAAATCTAGCCAAACTGACAGATGCTTATGTCTTATGAAATAAAATGTTTTCTGCAATGCTGTAAGACAGTTTTTAATGTGTTAGAAGTTATATGCAGAAAAAGTTGTTTTAGGACTTCAATGCTCAAGATGGTCAGTTTACAGGTTTCTGAGTCCAGTAATGTTGAAATAGTGCTTCTGTTCAAATGAAGTGAAATCTAGCCCAAATCTGCTCAAAAGCTTGTCTCTCTATTAGAGAAAGCTGCTTCATTCAATATTCAGTGCAAATCTAGCCAAACTGACAGATGCTTATGTCTTATGAAATAAAATGTTTTCTGCAATGCTGTAAGACAGTTTTTAATGTGTTAGAAGTTATATGCACAAAAACTAATGTTAGAGCTTCAATGCTCAAGATTGTCAGTTTACAGGTTTCTGAGTCCAGTAATGTTGAAATAGTGCTTCTGTTCAAATGAAGTGAAATCTAGCCCAAATCTGCTCAAAAGCTTGTCTCTCTATTAGAGAAAGCTGCTTCATTCAATGTTCAGTGCAAATCTAGCCAAACTGACAGATGCTTATGTCTTATGAAATAAAATGTTTTCTGCAATGCTGTAAGACAGTTTTTAATGTGTTAGAAGTTATATGCAGAAAAAGTTATTTTAGGACTTCAATGCTCAAGATGGTCAGTTTACAGGTTTCTGAGTCCAGTAATGTTGAAATAATGCTTCTGTTCAAATGAAGTGAAATCTAGCCCAAATCTGCTCAAAAGCTTGTCTCTCTATTAGAGAAAGCTGCTTCATTCAATGTTCAGTGCAAATCTAGCCAAACTGACAGATGCTTATGTCTTATGAAATAAAATGTTTTCTGCAATGCTGTAAGACAGTTTTTAATGTGTTAGAAGTTATATGCACAAAAAGGTAATTTAGGACTTCAATGCTCAAGATTGTCAGTTTACAGGTTTCTGAGTCCAGTAATGTTGAAATAGTGCTTCTGTTCAAATGAAGTGAAATCTAGCCCAAATTAGCTCAAAAGCTTGTCTCTCTATTAGAGAAAGCTGCTTCATTTAATGTTCAGTGCAAATCTTGCCAAACTGACAGATGCTTATGAAATAAAATGTTTTCTGCAATGCTGTAAGACAGTATTTAATGTGTTAGAAGTTATATGCACAAAAACTAATGTTAGAGCTTCAATGCTCAAGATTGTCAGTTTACAGGTTTCTGAGTCCAGTAATGTTGAAATAGTGCTTCTGTTCAAATGAAGGGAAACATAGCCCAAATCTGCTCAAAAGCTTGTCTCTCTATTAGAGAAAGCTGCTTCATTCAATGTTCAGTGCAAATCTAGCCAAACTGACAGATGCTTATGTCTTATGAAATAAAATGTTTTCTGCAATGCTGTAAGACAGTTTTTAATGTGTTAGAGGTTATATGCAGAAAAAGTTATTTTAGGACTTCAATGCTCAAGATGGTCAGTTTACAGGTTTCTGAGTCCTGTAATGTTGAAATAGTGCTTCTGTTCAAATGAAGTGAAATCTATCCCAAATCTGCTCAAAAGCTTGTCTCTCTATTAGAGAAAGCTGCTTCATTCAATATTCAGTGCAAATCTAGCCAAACTGACAGATGCTTATGTCTTATGAAATAAAATGTTTTTGCAATGCTGTAAGACAGTTTTTAATGTGTTAGAAGTTATATGCACAAAAAGGTATTTTAGGACTTCAATGCTAAAGGTTGTCAGTTTACAGGTTTCTGAGTCCAGTAATGTTGAAATAGTGCTTCTGTTCAAATGAAGTGAAATCTAGCCCAAATCTGCTCAAAAGCTTGTCTCTCTATTAGAGAAAGCTGCTTCCTTCAATGTTCAGTGCAAATCTAGCCAAACTGACAGATGCTTATGTCTTATGAAATAAAATGTTTTCTGCAATGCTGTAAGACAGTTTTTAATGTGTTAGAAGTTATATGCAGAAAAAGTTGTTTTAGGACTTCAATGCTCAAGATGGTCAGTTTACAGGTTTCTGAGTCCAGTAATGTTGAAATAGTGCTTCTGTTCAAATGAAGTGAAATCTAGCCCAAATCTGCTCAAAAGCTTGTCTCTCTATTAGAGAAAGCTGCTTCATTCAATATTCAGTGCAAATCTAGCCAAACTGACAGATGCTTATGTCTTATGAAATAAAATGTTTTCTGCAATGCTGTAAGACAGTTTTTAATGTGTTAGAAACTATATGCACAAAAACTAATGTTAGAGCTTCAATGCTCAAGATTGTCAGTTTACAGGTTTCTGAGTCCAGTAATGTTGAAATAGTGCTTCTGTTCAAATGAAGTGAAATCTAGCCCAAATCTGCTCAAAAGCTTGTCTCTCTATTAGAGAAAGCTGCTTCATTCAATATTCAGTGCAAATCTTGCCAAACTGAAAGATGCTAATGCCTTATGAAATACAATGTTTTTGCAATGCTGTAAGACCGTTTTTAATGTGTTAGAAGTTATATGCACAAAAACTTATGTTAGGACTTTAATGCTCAAGATTGTCAGTTTACAGGTTTCTGAGTCCAGTAATGTTGAAATAGTGCTTCTGTTCAAATGAAGTGAAATCTAGCCCAAATCTGCTCAAAAGCTTGTCTCTCTATTAGAGAAAGCTGCTTCATTCAATATTCAGTGCAAATCTAGCCAAACTGACAGATGCTTATGTCTTATGAAATAAAATGTTTTTGCAATGCTGTAAGACAGTTTTTAATGTGTTAGAAGTTATATGCACAAAAAGGTATTTTAGGACTTCAATGCTAAAGGTTGTCAGTTTACAGGTTTCTGAGTCCAGTAATGTTGAAATAGTGCTTCTGTTCAAATGAAGTGAAATCTAGCCCAAATCTGCTCAAAAGCTTGTCTCTCTATTAGAGAAAGCTGCTTCATTCAATGTTCAGTGCAAATCTAGCCAAACTGACAGATGCTTATGTCTTATGAAATAAAATGTTTTCTGCAATACTGTAAGACAGTTTTTAATGTGTTAGAAGTTATATGCACAAAAAGTTATTTTAGGACTTCAATGCTCAAGATGGTCAGTTTACAGGTTTCTGAGTCCAGCAATGTTGAAATAGTGCTTCTGTTCAAATGAAGTGAAATCTAGCCCAAATCTGCTCAAAAGCTTGTCTCTCTATTAGGGAAAGCTGCTTCATTCAATGTTCAGTGCAAATCTAGCCAAACTGACAGATGCTTATGTCTTATGAAATAAAATGTTTTCTGCAATGCTGTAAGACAGTTTTTAATGTGTTAGAAGTTATATGCACAAAAACTAATGTTAGAGCTTCAATGCTCAAGATTGTCAGTTTACAGGTTTCTGAGTCCAGTAATGTTGAAATAGTGCTTCTGTTCAAATGAAGGGAAACATAGCCCAAATCTGCTCAAAAGCTTGTCTCTCTATTAGAGAAAGCTGCTTCATTCAATATTCAGTGCAAATCTTGCCAAACTGAAAGATGCTAATGCCTTATGAAATACAATGTTTTTGCAATGCTGTAAGACCGTTTTTAATGTGTTAGAAGTTATATGCACAAAAACTTATGTTAGGACTTTAATGCTCAAGATTGTCAGTTTACAGGTTTCTGAGTCCAGTAATGTTGAAATAGTGCTTCTGTTCAAATGAAGTGAAATCTAGCCCAAATCTGCTCAAAAGCTTGTCTCTCTATTAGAGAAAGCTGCTTCATTCAATGTTCAGTGCAAATCTAGCCAAACTGACAGATGCTTATGTCTTATGAAATAAAATGTTTTTGCAATGCTGTAAGACAGTTTTTAATGTGTTAGAAGTTATATGCACAAAAAGGTATTTTAGGACTTCAATGCTAAAGGTTGTCAGTTTACAGGTTTCTGAGTCCAGTAATGTTGAAATAGTGCTTCTGTTCAAATGAAGTGAAATCTAGCCCAAATCTGCTCAAAAGCTTGTCTCTCTATTAGAGAAAGCTGCTTCCTTCAATGTTCAGTGCAAATCTAGCCAAACTGACAGATGCTTATGTCTTATGAAATAAAATGTTTTCTGCAATGCTGTAAGACAGTTTTTAATGTGTTAGAAGTTATATGCAGAAAAAGTTGTTTTAGGACTTCAATGCTCAAGATGGTCAGTTTACAGGTTTCTGAGTCCAGTAATGTTGAAATAGTGCTTCTGTTCAAATGAAGTGAAATCTAGCCCAAATCTGCTCAAAAGCTTGTCTCTCTATTAGAGAAAGCTGCTTCATTCAATATTCAGTGCAAATCTAGCCAAACTGACAGATGCTTATGTCTTATGAAATAAAATGTTTTCTGCAATGCTGTAAGACAGTTTTTAATGTGTTAGAAGTTATATGCACAAAAACTAATGTTAGAGCTTCAATGCTCAAGATTGTCAGTTTACAGGTTTCTGAGTCCAGTAATGTTGAAATAGTGCTTCTGTTCAAATGAAGTGAAATCTAGCCCAAATCTGCTCAAAAGATTGTCTCTCTATTAGAGAAAGCTGCTTCATTCAATGTTCAGTGCAAATCTAGCCAAACTGACAGATGCTTATGTCTTATGAAATAAAATGTTTTCTGCAATGCTGTAAGACAGTTTTTAATGTGTTAGAAGTTATATGCAGAAAAAGTTATTTTAGGACTTCAATGCTCAAGATGGTCAGTTTACAGGTTTCTGAGTCCAGTAATGTTGAAATAATGCTTCTGTTCAAATGAAGTGAAATCTAGCCCAAATCTGCTCAAAAGCTTGTCTCTCTATTAGAGAAAGCTGCTTCATTCAATGTTCAGTGCAAATCTAGCCAAACTGACAGATGCTTATGTCTTATGAAATAAAATGTTTTCTGCAATGCTGTAAGACAGTTTTTAATGTGTTAGAAGTTATATGCACAAAAAGGTAATTTAGGACTTCAATGCTCAAGATTGTCAGTTTACAGGTTTCTGAGTCCAGTAATGTTGAAATAGTGCTTCTGTTCAAATGAAGTGAAATCTAGCCCAAATTAGCTCAAAAGCTTGTCTCTCTATTAGAGAAAGCTGCTTCATTCAATGTTCAGTGCAAATCTTGCCAAACTGACAGATGCTTATGAAATAAAATGTTTTCTGCAATGCTGTAAGACAGTATTTAATGTGTTAGAAGTTATATGCACAAAAACTAATGTTAGAGCTTCAATGCTCAAGATTGTCAGTTTACAGGTTTCTGAGTCCAGTAATGGTGAAATAGTGCTTCTGTTCAAATGAAGGGAAACATAGCCCAAATCTGCTCAAAAGCTTGTCTCTCTATTAGAGAAAGCTGCTTCATTCAATGTTCAGTGCAAATCTAGCCAAACTGACAGATGCTTATGTCTTATGAAATAAAATGTTTTCTGCAATGCTGTAAGACAGTTTTTAATGTGTTAGAGGTTATATGCAGAAAAAGTTATTTTAGGACTTCAATGCTCAAGATGGTCAGTTTACAGGTTTCTGAGTCCTGTAATGTTGAAATAGTGCTTCTGTTCAAATGAAGTGAAATCTATCCCAAATCTGCTCAAAAGCTTGTCTCTCTATTAGAGAAAGCTGCTTCATTCAATATTCAGTGCAAATCTAGCCAAACTGACAGATGCTTATGTCTTATGAAATAAAATGTTTTTGCAATGCTGTAAGACAGTTTTTAATGTGTTAGAAGTTATATGCACAAAAAGGTATTTTAGGACTTCAATGCTAAAGGTTGTCAGTTTACAGGTTTCTGAGTCCAGTAATGTTGAAATAGTGCTTCTGTTCAAATGAAGTGAAATCTAGCCCAAATCTGCTCAAAAGCTTGTCTCTCTATTAGAGAAAGCTGCTTCCTTCAATGTTCAGTGCAAATCTAGCCAAACTGACAGATGCTTATGTCTTATGAAATAAAATGTTTTCTGCAATGCTGTAAGACAGTTTTTAATGTGTTAGAAGTTATATGCAGAAAAAGTTGTTTTAGGACTTCAATGCTCAAGATGGTCAGTTTACAGGTTTCTGAGTCCAGTAATGTTGAAATAGTGCTTCTGTTCAAATGAAGTGAAATCTAGCCCAAATCTGCTCAAAAGCTTGTCTCTCTATTAGAGAAAGCTGCTTCATTCAATATTCAGTGCAAATCTAGCCAAACTGACAGATGCTTATGTCTTATGAAATAAAATGTTTTCTGCAATGCTGTAAGACAGTTTTTAATGTGTTAGAAACTATATGCACAAAAACTAATGTTAGAGCTTCAATGCTCAAGATTGTCAGTTTACAGGTTTCTGAGTCCAGTAATGTTGAAATAGTGCTTCTGTTCAAATGAAGTGAAATCTAGCCCAAATCTGCTCAAAAGCTTGTCTCTCTATTAGAGAAAGCTGCTTCATTCAATATTCAGTGCAAATCTTGCCAAACTGAAAGATGCTAATGCCTTATGAAATACAATGTTTTTGCAATGCTGTAAGACCGTTTTTAATGTGTTAGAAGTTATATGCACAAAAACTTATGTTAGGACTTTAATGCTCAAGATTGTCAGTTTACAGGTTTCTGAGTCCAGTAATGTTGAAATAGTGCTTCTGTTCAAATGAAGTGAAATCTAGCCCAAATCTGCTCAAAAGCTTGTCTCTCTATTAGAGAAAGCTGCTTCATTCAATATTCAGTGCAAATCTAGCCAAACTGACAGATGCTTATGTCTTATGAAATAAAATGTTTTTGCAATGCTGTAAGACAGTTTTTAATGTGTTAGAAGTTATATGCACAAAAAGGTATTTTAGGACTTCAATGCTAAAGGTTGTCAGTTTACAGGTTTCTGAGTCCAGTAATGTTGAAATAGTGCTTCTGTTCAAATGAAGTGAAATCTAGCCCAAATCTGCTCAAAAGCTTGTCTCTCTATTAGAGAAAGCTGCTTCATTCAATGTTCAGTGCAAATCTAGCCAAACTGACAGATGCTTATGTCTTATGAAATAAAATGTTTTCTGCAATGCTGTAAGACAGTTTTTAATGTGTTAGAAGTTATATGCACAAAAAGTTATTTTAGGACTTCAATGCTCAAGATGGTCAGTTTACAGGTTTCTGAGTCCAGTAATGTTGAAATAGTGCTTCTGTTCAAATGAAGTGAAATCTAGCCCAAATCTGCTCAAAAGCTTGTCTCTCTATTAGAGAAAGCTGCTTCATTCAATATTCAGTGCAAATCTTGCCAAACTGAAAGAAGCTTATGCCTTATGAAATAAAATGTTTTTGCAATGCTGTAAGACAGTTTTTAATGTGTTAGAAGTTATATGCACAAAAAGGTATTTTAGGACTTCAACGCTCAAGATTGTCAGTTTACAGGTTTCTGAGTCCAGTAATGTTGAAATAGTGCTTCTGTTCAAATGAAGTGAAATCTAGCCCAAATCTGTTCAAAAGCTTGTCTCTCTATTAGAGAAAGCTGCTTCATTCAATGTTTAGTGCAAATCTAGCCAAACTGACAGATGCTTATGTCTTATGAAATAAAATGTTTTCTGCAATGCTGTAAGACAGTTTTTAATGTGTTAGAAGTTATATGCACAAAAACTAATGTTAGAGCTTCAATGCTCAAGATTGTCAGTTTACAGGTTTCTGAGTCCAGTAATGTTGAAATAGTGCTTCTGTTCTAATGAAGTGAAATCTAGCCCAAATCTGCTCAAAAGCTTGTCTCTCTATTAGAGAAAGCTGCTTCATTCAATGTTCAGTGCAAATCTAGCCAAACTGACAGATTCTTATGTCTTATGAAATAAAATGTTTTCTGCAATGCTGTAAGACAGTTTTTAATGTGTTAGAAGTTATATGCACAAAAAGTTATTTTAGGACTTCAATGCTCAAGATGGTCAGTTTACAGGTTTCTGAGTCCAGTAATGTTGAAATAGTGCTTCTGTTCAAATGAAGTGAAATCTAGCCCAAATCTGCTCAAAAGCTTGTCTCTCTATTAGAGAAAGCTGCTTCATTCAATGTTCAGTGCAAATCTAGCCAAACTGACAGATGCTTATGTCTTATGAAATAAAATGTTTTCTGCAATGCTGTAAGACAGTTTTTAATGTGTTAGAAGTTATATGCACAAAAACTAATGTTAGAGCTTCAATGCTCAAGATTGTCAGTTTACAGGTTTCTGAGTCCAGTAATGTTGAAATAGTGCTTCTGTTCAAATGAAGTGAAATCTAGCCCAAATCTGTTCAAAAGCTTGTCTCTCTATTAGAGAAAGCTGCTTCATTCAATGTTCAGTGCAAATCTAGCCAAACTGACAGATGCTTATGTCTTATGAAATAAAATGTTTTCTGCAATGCTGTAAGATAGTTTTTAATGTGTTAGAAGTTATATGCACAAAAACTAATGTTAGAGCTTCAATGCTCAAGATTGTCAGTTTACAGGTTTCTGAGTCCAGTAATGTTGAAATAGTGCTTCTGTTCAAATGAAGTGAAATCTAGCCCAAATCTGCTCAAAAGCTTGTCTCTCTATTAGAGAAAGCTGCTTCATTCAATGTTCAGTGCAAATCTAGCCAAACTGACAGATGCTTATGTCTTATGAAATAAAATGTTTTCTGCAATGCTGTAAGACAGTTTTTAATGTGTTAGAAGTTATATGCAGAAAAAGTTATTTTAGGACTTCAATGCTCAAGATGGTCAGTTTACAGGTTTCTGAGTCCAGTAATGTTGAAATAGTGCTTCTGTTCAAATGAAGTGAAATCTAGCCCAAATCTGCTCAAAAGCTTGTCTCTCTATTAGAGAAAGCTGCTTCATTCAATGTTCAGTGCAAATCTAGCCAAACTGACAGATGCTTATGTCTTATGAAATAAAATGTTTTCTGCAATGCTGTAAGACAGTTTTTAATGTGTTAGAAGTTATATGCACAAAAAGTTATTTTAGGACTTCAATGCTCAAGATGGTCAGTTTACAGGTTTCTGAGTCCAGTAATGTTGAAATAGTGCTTCTGTTCAAATGAAGTGAAATCTAGCCCAAATCTGCTCAAAAGCTTGTCTTTCTATTAGGTAAAACTGCTTCATTCAATGTTCAGTGCAAATCTAGCCAAACTGACAGATGCTTATGTCTTATGAAATAAAATGTTTTCTGCAATGCTGTAAGACAGTTTTTAATGTGTTAGAAGTTATATGCACAAAAACTAATGTTAGAGCTTCAATGCTCAAGATTGTCAGTTTACAGGTTTCTGAGTCCAGTAATGTTGAAATAGTGCTTCTGTTCAAATGAAGTGAAATCTAGCCCAAATCTGTTCAAAAGCTTGTCTCTCTATTAGAGAAAGCTGCTTCATTCAATGTTCAGTGCAAATCTAGCCAAACTGACAGATGCTTATGTCTTATGAAATAAAATGTTTTCTGCAATGCTGTAAGACAGTTTTTAATGTGTTAGAAGTTATATGCACAAAAACTAATGTTAGAGCTTCAATGCTCAAGATTGTCAGTTTACAGGTTTCTGAGTCCAGTAATGTTGAAATAGTGCTTCTGTTCAAATGAAGTGAAATCTAGCCCAAATCTGCTCAAAAGCTTGTCTCTCTATTAGAGAAAGCTGCTTCATTCAATGTTCAGTGCAAATCTAGCCAAACTGACAGATGCTTATGTCTTATGAAATAAAATGTTTTCTGCAATGCTGTAAGACAGTGTTTAATGTGTTAGAAGTTATATGCAGAAAAAGTTATTTTAGGACTTCAATGCTCAAGATGGTCAGTTTACAGGTTTCTGAGTCCAGTAATGTTGAAATAATGCTTCTGTTCAAATGAAGTGAAATCTAGCCCAAATCTGCTCAAAAGCTTGTCTCTCTATTAGAGAAAGCTGCTTCATTCAATGTTCAGTGCAAATCTAGCCAAACTGACAGATGCTTATGTCTTATGAAATAAAATGTTTTCTGCAATGCTGTAAGACAGTTTTTAATGTGTTAGAAGTTATATGCACAAAAAGGTAATTTAGGACTTCAATGCTCAAGATTGTCAGTTTACAGGTTTCTGAGTCCAGTAATGTTGAAATAGTGCTTCTGTTCAAATGAAGTGAAATCTAGCCCAAATTAGCTCAAAAGCTTGTCTCTCTATTAGAGAAAGCTGCTTCATTCAATGTTCAGTGCAAATCTTGCCAAACTGAAAGATGCTTATGTCTTATGAAATACAATGTTTTCTGCAATGCTGTAAGACAGTTTTTAATGTGTTAGAAGTTATATGCACAAAAACTAATGTTAGAGCTTCAATGCTCAAGTTTGTCAGTTTACAGGTTTCTGAGTCCAGTAATGTTGAAATAGTGCTTCTGTTCAAATGAAGGGAAACATAGCCCAAATCTGCTCAAAAGCTTGTCTCTCTATTAGAGAAAGCTGCTTCATTCAATGTTCAGTGCAAATCTAGCCAAACTGACAGATGCTTATGTCTTATGAAATAAAATGTTTTCTGCAATGCTGTAAGACAGTTTTTAATGTGTTAGAAGTTATATGCACAAAAAGTTATTTTAGGACTTCAATGCTCAAGATGGTCAGTTTACAGGTTTCTGAGTCCAGTAATGTTGAAATAGTGCTTCTGTTCAAATGAAGTGAAATCTAGCCCAAATCTGCTCAAAAGCTTGTCTCTCTATTAGAGAAAGCTGCTTCATTCAATATTCAGTGCAAATCTTGCCAAACTGAAAGAAGCTTATGCCTTATGAAATAAAATGTTTTTGCAATGCTGTAAGACAGTTTTTAATGTGTTAGAAGTTATATGCACAAAAAGGTATTTTAGGACTTCAACGCTCAAGATTGTCAGTTTACAGGTTTCTGAGTCCAGTAATGTTGAAATAGTGCTTCTGTTCAAATGAAGTGAAATCTAGCCCAAATCTGCTCAAAAGCTTGTTTCTCCATTAGAGAAAGCTGCTTCATTCAATGTTCAGTGCAAATCTAGCCAAACTGACAGATGCCTATTTCTTATGAAATAAAATGTTTTCTGCAATGCTGTAAGACAGTTTTTAATGTGTTAGAAGTTATATGCACAAAAACTAATGTTAGAGCTTCAATGCTCAAGATTGTCAGTTTACAGGTTTCTGAGTCCAGTAATGTTGAAATAGTGCTTCTGTTCAAATGAAGTGAAATCTAGCCCAAATCTGTTCAAAAGCTTGTCTCTCTATTAGAGAAAGCTGCTTCATTCAATGTTCAGTGCAAATCTAGCCAAACTGACAGATGCTTATGTCTTATGAAATAAAATGTTTTCTGCAATGCTGTAAGACAGTTTTTAATGTGTTAGAAGTTATATGCACAAAAACTAATGTTAGAGCTTCAATGCTCAAGATTGTCAGTTTACAGGTTTCTGAGTCCAGTAATGTTGAAATAGTGCTTCTGTTCAAATCAAGTGAAATCTAGCCCAAATCTGCTCAAAAGCTTGTCTCTCTATTAGAGAAAGCTGCTTCATTCAATGTTCAGTTGCAAATCTAGCCAAACTGACAGATGCTTATGTCTTATGAAATAAAATGTTTTCTGCAATGCTGTAAGACAGTTTTTAATGTGTTAGAAGTTATATGCAGAAAAAGTTATTTTAGGACTTCAATGCTCAAGATGGTCAGTTTACAGGTTTCTGAGTCCAGTAATGTTGAAATAATGCTTCTGTTCAAATGAAGTGAAATCTAGCCCAAATCTGCTCAAAAGCTTGTCTCTCTATTAGAGAAAGCTGCTTCATTCAATGTTCAGTGCAAATCTAGCCAAACTGACAGATGCTTATGTCTTATGAAATAAAATGTTTTCTGCAATGCTGTAAGACAGTTTTTAATGTGTTAGAAGTTATATGCACAAAAAGGTAATTTAGGACTTCAATGCTCAAGATTGTCAGTTTACAGGTTTCTGAGTCCAGTAATGTTGAAATAGTGCTTCTGTTCAAATGAAGTGAAATCTAGCCCAAATTAGCTCAAAAGCTTGTCTCTCTATTAGAGAAAGCTGCTTCATTCAATGTTCAGTGCAAATCTTGCCAAACTGAAAGATGCTTATGTCTTATGAAATACAATGTTTTCTGCAATGCTGTAAGACAGTTTTTAATGTGTTAGAAGTTATATGCACAAAAACTAATGTTAGAGCTTCAATGCTCAAGTTTGTCAGTTTACAGGTTTCTGAGTCCAGTAATGTTGAAATAGTGCTTCTGTTCAAATGAAGGGAAACATAGCCCAAATCTGCTCAAAAGCTTGTCTCTCTATTAGAGAAAGCTGCTTCATTCAATGTTCAGTGCAAATCTAGCCAAACTGACAGATGCTTATGTCTTATGAAATAAAATGTTTTCTGCAATGCTGTAAGACAGTTTTTAATGTGTTAGAAGTTATATGCACAAAAAGTTATTTTAGGACTTCAATGCTCAAGATGGTCAGTTTACAGGTTTCTGAGTCCAGTAATGTTGAAATAGTGCTTCTGTTCAAATGAAGTGAAATCTAGCCCAAATCTGCTCAAAAGCTTGTCTCTCTATTAGAGAAAGCTGCTTCATTCAATATTCAGTGCAAATCTTGCCAAACTGAAAGAAGCTTATGCCTTATGAAATAAAATGTTTTTGCAATGCTGTAAGACAGTTTTTAATGTGTTAGAAGTTATATGCACAAAAAGGTATTTTAGGACTTCAACGCTCAAGATTGTCAGTTTACAGGTTTCTGAGTCCAGTAATGTTGAAATAGTGCTTCTGTTCAAATGAAGTGAAATCTAGCCCAAATCTGCTCAAAAGCTTGTTTCTCTATTAGAGAAAGCTGCTTCATTCAATGTTCAGTGCAAATCTAGCCAAACTGACAGATGCTTATGTCTTATGAAATAAAATGTTTTCTGCAATGCTGTAAGACAGTTTTTAATGTGTTAGAAGTTATATGCACAAAAAGTTATTTTAGGACTTCAATGCTCAAGATGGTCAGTTTACAGGTTTCTGAGTCCAGTAATGTTGAAATAGTGCTTCTGTTCAAATGAAGTGAAATCTAGCTCAAATCTGCTCAAAAGCTTGTCTCTCTATTAGAGAAAGCTGCTTCATTCAATGTTCAGTGCAAATCTAGCCAAACTGACAGATGCTTATGAAATAAAATGTTTTCTGCAATGCTGTAAGACAGTTTTTAATGTGTTAGAAGTTATATGCAGAAAAAGTTATTTTAGGACTTCAATGCTCAAGATGGTCAGTTTACAGGTTTCTGAGTCCAGTAATATTGAAATAGTGCTTCTGTTCAAATAAAGTGAAATCTAGCCCAAATCTGTTCAAAAGCTTGTCTCTCTATTAGAGAAAGCTGCTTCATTCAATGTTCAGTGCAAATCTAGCCAAACTGACAGATGCTTATGTCTTATGAAATAAAATGTTTTCTGCAATGCTGTAAGACAGTTTTTAATGTGTTAGAAGTTATATGCACAAAAACTAATGTTAGAGCTTCAATGCTCAAGATTGTCAGTTTACAGGTTTCTGAGTCCAGTAATGTTGAAATAGTGCTTCTGTTCAAATGAAGTGAAATCTAGCCCAAATCTGTTCAAAAGCTTGTCTCTCTATTAGAGAAAGCTGCTTCATTCAATGTTCAGTGCAAATCTAGCCAAACTGACAGATGCTTATGTCTTATGAAATAAAATGTTTTCTGCAATGCTGTAAGACAGTTTTTAATGTGTTAGAAGTTATATGCACAAAAACTAATGTTAGAGCTTGAATGCTCAAGATTGTCAGTTTACAGGTTTCTGAGTCCAGTAATGTTGAAATAGTGCTTCTGTTCAAATGAAGTGAAATCTAGCCCAAATCTGCTCAAAAGCTTGTCTCTCTATTAGAGAAAGCTGCTTCATTCAATGTTCAGTGCAAATCTAGCCAAACTGACAGATGCTTATGTCTTATGAAATAAAATGTTTTCTGCAATGCTGTAAGACAGTTTTTAATGTGTTAGAAGTTATATGCAGAAAAAGTTATTTTAGGACTTCAATGCTCAAGATGGTCAGTTTACAGGTTTCTGAGTCCAGTAATGTTGAAATAATGCTTCTGTTCAAATGAAGTGAAATCTAGCCCAAATCTGCTCAAAAGCTTGTCTCTCTATTAGAGAAAGCTGCTTCATTCAATGTTCAGTGCAAATCTAGCCAAACTGACAGATGCTTATGTCTTATGAAATAAAATGTTTTCTGCAATGCTGTAAGACAGTTTTTAATGTGTTAGAAGTTATATGCACAAAAAGGTAATTTAGGACTTCAATGCTCAAGATTGTCAGTTTACAGGTTTCTGAGTCCAGTAATGTTGAAATAGTGCTTCTGTTCAAATGAAGTGAAATCTAGCCCAAATTAGCTCAAAAGCTTGTCTCTCTATTAGAGAAAGCTGCTTCATCCAATGTTCAGTGCAAATCTTGCCAAACTGAAAGATGCTTATGTCTTATGAAATACAATGTTTTCTGCAATGCTGTAAGACAGTTTTTAATGTGTTAGAAGTTATATGCACAAAAACTAATGTTAGAGCTTCAATGCTCAAGTTTGTCAGTTTACAGGTTTCTGAGTCCAGTAATGTTGAAATAGTGCTTCTGTTCAAATGAAGGGAAACATAGCCCAAATCTGCTCAAAAGCTTGTCTCTCTATTAGAGAAAGCTGCTTCATTCAATGTTCAGTGCAAATCTAGCCAAACTGACAGATGCTTATGTCTTATGAAATAAAATGTTTTCTGCAATGCTGTAAGACAGTTTTTAATGTGTTAGAAGTTATATGCACAAAAAGTTATTTTAGGACTTCAATGCTCAAGATGGTCAGTTTACAGGTTTCTGAGTCCAGTAATGTTGAAATAGTGCTTCTGTTCAAATGAAGTGAAATCTAGCCCAAATCTGCTCAAAAGCTTGTCTCTCTATTAGAGAAAGCTGCTTCATTCAATATTCAGTGCAAATCTTGCCAAACTGAAAGAAGCTTATGCCTTATGAAATAAAATGTTTTTGCAATGCTGTAAGACAGTTTTTAATGTGTTAGAAGTTATATGCACAAAAAGGTATTTTAGGACTTCAACGCTCAAGATTGTCAGTTTACAGGTTTCTGAGTCCAGTAATGTTGAAATAGTGCTTCTGTTTCAAATGAAGTGAAATCTAGCCCAAATCTGCTCAAAAGCTTGTTTCTCTATTAGAGAAAGCTGCTTCATTCAATGTTCAGTGCAAATCTAGCCAAACTGACAGATGCTTATGTCTTATGAAATAAAATGTTTTCTGCAATGCTGTAAGACAGTTTTTAATGTGTTAGAAGTTATATGCACAAAAAGTTATTTTAGGACTTCAATGCTCAAGATGGTCAGTTTACAGGTTTCTGAGTCCAGTAATGTTGAAATAGTGCTTCTGTTCAAATGAAGTGAAATCTAGCTCAAATCTGCTCAAAAGCTTGTCTCTCTATTAGAGAAAGCTGCTTCATTCAATGTTCAGTGCAAATCTAGCCAAACTGACAGATGCTTATGAAATAAAATGTTTTCTGCAATGCTGTAAGACAGTTTTTAATGTGTTAGAAGTTATATGCAGAAAAAGTTATTTTAGGACTTCAGTGCTCAAGATGGTCAGTTTACAGGTTTCTGAGTCCAGTAAATGTTGAAATAGTGCTTCTGTTCAAATGAAGTGAAATCTAGCCCAAATCTGCTCAAAAGCTTGTCTCTCTATTAGAGAAAGCTGCTTCATTCAATGTTCAGTGCAAATCTAGCCAAACTGACAGATGCTTATGTCTTATGAAATAAAATGTTTTCTGCAATGCTGTAAGACAGTTTTTAATGTGTTAGAAGTTATATGCACAAAAAGTTATTTTAGGACTTCAATGCTCAAGATGGTCAGTTTACAGGTTTCTGAGTCCAGTAATGTTGAAATAGTGCTTCTGTTCAAATGAAGTGAAATCTAGCCCAAATCTGCTCAAAAGCTTGTTTCTCTATTAGAGAAAGCTGCTTCATTCAATGTTCAGTGCAAATCTAGCCAAACTGACAGATGCTTATGTCTTATGAAATAAAATGTTTTCTGCAATGCTGTAAGACAGTTTTTAATGTGTTAGAAGTTATATGCACAAAAAGTTATTTTAGGACTTCAATGCTCAAGATGGTCAGTTTACAGGTTTCTGAGTCCAGCAATGTTGAAATAGTGCTTCTGTTCAAATGAAGTGAAATCTAGCCCAAATCTGCTCAAAAGCTTGTTTCTCTATTAGAGAAAGCTGCTTCATTCAATGTTCAGTGCAAATCTAGCCAAACTGACAGATGCTTATGTCTTATGAAATAAAATGTTTTCTGCAATGCTGTAAGACAGTTTTTAATGTGTTAGAAGTTATATGCACAAAAAGTTATTTTAGGACTTCAATGCTCAAGATGGTCAGTTTACAGGTTTCTGAGTCCAGTAATGTTGAAATAGTGCTTCTGTTCAAATGAAGTGAAATCTAGCTCAAATCTGCTCAAAAGCTTGTCTCTCTATTAGAGAAAGCTGCTTCATTCAATGTTCAGTGCAAATCTAGCCAAACTGACAGATGCTTATGAAATAAAATGTTTTCTGCAATGCTGTAAGACAGTTTTTAATGTGTTAGAAGTTATATGCAGAAAAAGTTATTTTAGGACTTCAATGCTCAAGATGGTCAGTTTACAGGTTTCTGAGTCCAGTAAATGTTGAAATAGTGCTTCTGTTCAAATGAAGTGAAATCTAGCCCAAATCTGCTCAAAAGCTTGTCTCTCTATTAGAGAAAGCTGCTTCATTCAATATTCAGTGCAAATCTTGCCAAACTGAAAGAAGCTTATGCCTTATGAAATAAAATGTTTTTGCAATGCTGTAAGACAGTTTTTAATGTGTTAGAAGTTATATGCACAAAAAGGTATTTTAGGACTTCAATGCTCAAGATTGTCAGTTTACAGGTTTCTGAGTCCAGTAATGTTGAAATAGTGCTTCTGTTCAAATGAAGTGAAATCTAGCCCAAATCTGCTCAAAAGCTTGTTTCTCTATTAGAGAAAGCTGCTTCATTCAATGTTCAGTGCAAATCTAGCCAAACTGACAGATGCTTATGTCTTATGAAATAAAATGTTTTCTGCAATACTGTAAGACAGTTTTTAATGTGTTAGAAGTTATATGCACAAAAAGTTATTTTAGGACTTCAATGCTCAAGATGGTCAGTTTACAGGTTTCTGAGTCCAGCAATGTTGAAATAGTGCTTCTGTTCAAATGAAGTGAAATCTAGCCCAAATCTGCTCAAAAGCTTGTCTCTCTATTAGGGAAAGCTGCTTCATTCAATGTTCAGTGCAAATCTAGCCAAACTGACAGATGCTTATGTCTTATGAAATAAAATGTTTTCTGCAATGCTGTAAGACAGTTTTTAATGTGTTAGAAGTTATATGCACAAAAACTAATGTTAGAGCTTCAATGCTCAAGATTGTCAGTTTACAGGTTTCTGAGTCCAGTAATGTTGAAATAGTGCTTCTGTTCAAATGAAGGGAAACATAGCCCAAATCTGCTCAAAAGCTTGTCTCTCTATTAGAGAAAGCTGCTTCATTCAATATTCAGTGCAAATCTTGCCAAACTGAAAGATGCTAATGCCTTATGAAATACAATGTTTTTGCAATGCTGTAAGACCGTTTTTAATGTGTTAGAAGTTATATGCACAAAAACTTATGTTAGGACTTTAATGCTCAAGATTGTCAGTTTACAGGTTTCTGAGTCCAGTAATGTTGAAATAGTGCTTCTGTTCAAATGAAGTGAAATCTAGCCCAAATCTGCTCAAAAGCTTGTCTCTCTATTAGAGAAAGCTGCTTCATTCAATGTTCAGTGCAAATCTAGCCAAACTGACAGATGCTTATGTATTATGAAATAAAATGTTTTCTGCAATGCTGTAAGACAGTTTTTAATGTGTTAGAGGTTATATGCAGAAAAAGTTATTTTAGGACTTCAATGCTCAAGATGGTCAGTTTACAGGTTTCTGAGTCCTGTAATGTTGAAATAGTGCTTCTGTTCAAATGAAGTGAAATCTATCCCAAATCTGCTCAAAAGCTTGTCTCTCTATTAGAGAAAGCTGCTTCATTCAATATTCAGTGCAAATCTAGCCAAACTGACAGATGCTTATGTCTTATGAAATAAAATGTTTTTGCAATGCTGTAAGACAGTTTTTAATGTGTTAGAAGTTATATGCACAAAAAGGTATTTTAGGACTTCAATGCTAAAGGTTGTCAGTTTACAGGTTTCTGAGTCCAGTAATGTTGAAATAGTGCTTCTGTTCAAATGAAGTGAAATCTAGCCCAAATCTGCTCAAAAGCTTGTCTCTCTATTAGAGAAAGCTGCTTCCTTCAATGTTCAGTGCAAATCTAGCCAAACTGACAGATGCTTATGTCTTATGAAATAAAATGTTTTCTGCAATGCTGTAAGACAGTTTTTAATGTGTTAGAAGTTATATGCAGAAAAAGTTGTTTTAGGACTTCAATGCTCAAGATGGTCAGTTTACAGGTTTCTGAGTCCAGTAATGTTGAAATAGTGCTTCTGTTCAAATGAAGTGAAATCTAGCCCAAATCTGCTCAAAAGCTTGTCTCTCTATTAGAGAAAGCTGCTTCATTCAATATTCAGTGCAAATCTAGCCAAACTGACAGATGCTTATGTCTTATGAAATAAAATGTTTTCTGCAATGCTGTAAGACAGTTTTTAATGTGTTAGAAGTTATATGCACAAAAACTAATGTTAGAGCTTCAATGCTCAAGATTGTCAGTTTACAGGTTTCTGAGTCCAGTAATGTTGAAATAGTGCTTCTGTTCAAATGAAGTGAAATCTAGCCCAAATCTGCTCAAAAGCTTGTCTCTCTATTAGAGAAAGCTGCTTCATTCAATGTTCAGTGCAAATCTAGCCAAACTGACAGATGCTTATGTCTTATGAAATAAAATGTTTTCTGCAATGCTGTAAGACAGTTTTTAATGTGTTAGAAGTTATATGCAGAAAAAGTTATTTTAGGACTTCAATGCTCAAGATGGTCAGTTTACAGGTTTCTGAGTCCAGTAATGTTGAAATAATGCTTCTGTTCAAATGAAGTGAAATCTAGCCCAAATCTGCTCAAAAGCTTGTCTCTCTATTAGAGAAAGCTGCTTCATTCAATGTTCAGTGCAAATCTAGCCAAACTGACAGATGCTTATGTCTTATGAAATAAAATGTTTTCTGCAATGCTGTAAGACAGTTTTTAATGTGTTAGAAGTTATATGCACAAAAAGGTAATTTAGGACTTCAATGCTCAAGATTGTCAGTTTACAGGTTTCTGAGTCCAGTAATGTTGAAATAGTGCTTCTGTTCAAATGAAGTGAAATCTAGCCCAAATTAGCTCAAAAGCTTGTCTCTCTATTAGAGAAAGCTGCTTCATTCAATGTTCAGTGCAAATCTTGCCAAACTGACAGATGCTTATGAAATAAAATGTTTTCTGCAATGCTGTAAGACAGTATTTAATGTGTTAGAAGTTATATGCACAAAAACTAATGTTAGAGCTTCAATGCTCAAGATTGTCAGTTTACAGGTTTCTGAGTCCAGTAATGTTGAAATAGTGCTTCTGTTCAAATGAAGGGAAACATAGCCCAAATCTGCTCAAAAGCTTGTCTCTCTATTAGAGAAAGCTGCTTCATTCAATGTTCAGTGCAAATCTAGCCAAACTGACAGATGCTTATGTCTTATGAAATAAAATGTTTTCTGCAATGCTGTAAGACAGTTTTTAATGTGTTAGAGGTTATATGCAGAAAAAGTTATTTTAGGACTTCAATGCTCAAGATGGTCAGTTTACAGGTTTCTGAGTCCTGTAATGTTGAAATAGTGCTTCTGTTCAAATGAAGTGAAATCTATCCCAAATCTGCTCAAAAGCTTGTCTCTCTATTAGAGAAAGCTGCTTCATTCAATATTCAGTGCAAATCTAGCCAAACTGACAGATGCTTATGTCTTATGAAATAAAATGTTTTTGCAATGCTGTAAGACAGTTTTTAATGTGTTAGAAGTTATATGCACAAAAAGGTATTTTAGGACTTCAATGCTAAAGGTTGTCAGTTTACAGGTTTCTGAGTCCAGTAATGTTGAAATAGTGCTTCTGTTCAAATGAAGTGAAATCTAGCCCAAATCTGCTCAAAAGCTTGTCTCTCTATTAGAGAAAGCTGCTTCCTTCAATGTTCAGTGCAAATCTAGCCAAACTGACAGATGCTTATGTCTTATGAAATAAAATGTTTTCTGCAATGCTGTAAGACAGTTTTTAATGTGTTAGAAGTTATATGCAGAAAAAGTTGTTTTAGGACTTCAATGCTCAAGATGGTCAGTTTACAGGTTTCTGAGTCCAGTAATGTTGAAATAGTGCTTCTGTTCAAATGAAGTGAAATCTAGCCCAAATCTGCTCAAAAGCTTGTCTCTCTATTAGAGAAAGCTGCTTCATTCAATATTCAGTGCAAATCTAGCCAAACTGACAGATGCTTATGTCTTATGAAATAAAATGTTTTCTGCAATGCTGTAAGACAGTTTTTAATGTGTTAGAAACTATATGCACAAAAACTAATGTTAGAGCTTCAATGCTCAAGATTGTCAGTTTACAGGTTTCTGAGTCCAGTAATGTTGAAATAGTGCTTCTGTTCAAATGAAGTGAAATCTAGCCCAAATCTGCTCAAAAGCTTGTCTCTCTATTAGAGAAAGCTGCTTCATTCAATATTCAGTGCAAATCTTGCCAAACTGAAAGATGCTAATGCCTTATGAAATACAATGTTTTTGCAATGCTGTAAGACCGTTTTTAATGTGTTAGAAGTTATATGCACAAAAACTTATGTTAGGACTTTAATGCTCAAGATTGTCAGTTTACAGGTTTCTGAGTCCAGTAATGTTGAAATAGTGCTTCTGTTCAAATGAAGTGAAATCTAGCCCAAATCTGCTCAAAAGCTTGTCTCTCTATTAGAGAAAGCTGCTTCATTCAATATTCAGTGCAAATCTAGCCAAACTGACAGATGCTTATGTCTTATGAAATAAAATGTTTTTGCAATGCTGTAAGACAGTTTTTAATGTGTTAGAAGTTATATGCACAAAAAGGTATTTTAGGACTTCAATGCTAAAGGTTGTCAGTTTACAGGTTTCTGAGTCCAGTAATGTTGAAATAGTGCTTCTGTTCAAATGAAGTGAAATCTAGCCCAAATCTGCTCAAAAGCTTGTCTCTCTATTAGAGAAAGCTGCTTCATTCAATGTTCAGTGCAAATCTAGCCAAACTGACAGATGCTTATGTCTTATGAAATAAAATGTTTTCTGCAATGCTGTAAGACAGTTTTTAATGTGTTAGAAGTTATATGCACAAAAAGTTATTTTAGGACTTCAATGCTCAAGATGGTCAGTTTACAGGTTTCTGAGTCCAGTAATGTTGAAATAGTGCTTCTGTTCAAATGAAGTGAAATCTAGCCCAAATCTGCTCAAAAGCTTGTCTCTCTATTAGAGAAAGCTGCTTCATTCAATATTCAGTGCAAATCTTGCCAAACTGAAAGAAGCTTATGCCTTATGAAATAAAATGTTTTTGCAATGCTGTAAGACAGTTTTTAATGTGTTAGAAGTTATATGCACAAAAAGGTATTTTAGGACTTCAACGCTCAAGATTGTCAGTTTACAGGTTTCTGAGTCCAGTAATGTTGAAATAGTGCTTCTGTTCAAATGAAGTGAAATCTAGCCCACATCTGCTCAAAAGCTTGTTTCTCTATTAGAGAAAGCTGCTTCATTCAATGTTCAGTGCAAATCTAGCCAAACTGACAGATGCTTATGTCTTATGAAATAAAATGTTTTCTGCAATGCTGTAAGACAGTTTTTAATGTGTTAGAAGTTATATGCACAAAAACTAATGTTAGAGCTTCAATGCTCAAGATTGTCAGTTTACAGGTTTCTGAGTCCAGTAATGTTGAAATAGTGCTTCTGTTCAAATGAAGTGAAATCTAGCCCAAATCTGTTCAAAAGCTTGTCTCTCTATTAGAGAAAGCTGCTTCATTCAATGTTCAGTGCAAATCTAGCCAAACTGACAGATGCTTATGTCTTATGAAATAAAATGTTTTCTGCAATGCTGTAAGACAGTTTTTAATGTGTTAGAAGTTATATGCACAAAAACTAATGTTAGAGCTTCAATGCTCAAGATTGTCAGTTTACAGGTTTCTGAGTCCAGTAATGTTGAAATAGTGCTTCTGTTCAAATGAAGTGAAATCTAGCCCAAATCTGCTCAAAAGCTTGTCTCTCTATTAGAGAAAGCTGCTTCATTCAATGTTCAGTGCAAATCTAGCCAAACTGACAGATGCTTATGTCTTATGAAATAAAATGTTTTCTGCAATGCTGTAAGACAGTTTTTAATGTGTTAGAAGTTATATGCAGAAAAAGTTATTTTAGGACTTCAATGCTCAAGATGGTCAGTTTACAGGTTTCTGAGTCCAGTAATGTTGAAATAATGCTTCTGTTCAAATGAAGTGAAATCTAGCCCAAATCTGCTCAAAAGCTTGTCTCTCTATTAGAGAAAGCTGCTTCATTCAATGTTCAGTGCAAATCTAGCCAAACTGACAGATGCTTATGTCTTATGAAATAAAATGTTTTCTGCAATGCTGTAAGACAGTTTTTAATGTGTTAGAAGTTATATGCACAAAAAGGTAATTTAGGACTTCAATGCTCAAGATTGTCAGTTTACAGGTTTCTGAGTCCAGTAATGTTGAAATAGAGCTTCTGTTCAAATGAAGTGAAATCTAGCCCAAATTAGCTCAAAAGCTTGTCTCTCTATTAGAGAAAGCTGCTTCATTCAATGTTCAGTGCAAATCTTGCCAAACTGAAAGATGCTTATGTCTTATGAAATACAATGTTTTCTGCAATGCTGTAAGACAGTTTTTAATGTGTTAGAAGTTATATGCACAAAAACTAATGTTAGAGCTTCAATGCTCAAGTTTGTCAGTTTACAGGTTTCTGAGTCCAGTAATGTTGAAATAGTGCTTCTGTTCAAATGAAGGGAAACATAGCCCAAATCTGCTCAAAAGCTTGTCTCTCTATTAGAGAAAGCTGCTTCATTCAATGTTCAGTGCAAATCTAGCCAAACTGACAGATGCTTATGTCTTATGAAATAAAATGTTTTCTGCAATGCTGTAAGACAGTTTTTAATGTGTTAGAAGTTATATGCACAAAAAGTTATTTTAGGACTTCAATGCTCAAGATGGTCAGTTTACAGGTTTCTGAGTCCAGTAATGTTGAAATAGTGCTTCTGTTCAAATGAAGTGAAATCTAGCCCAAATCTGCTCAAAAGCTTGTCTCTCTATTAGAGAAAGCTGCTTCATTCAATATTCAGTGCAAATCTTGCCAAACTGAAAGAAGCTTATGCCTTATGAAATAAAATGTTTTTGCAATGCTGTAAGACAGTTTTTAATGTGTTAGAAGTTATATGCACAAAAAGGTATTTTAGGACTTCAACGCTCAAGATTGTCAGTTTACAGGTTTCTGAGTCCAGTAATCTTGAAATAGTGCTTCTGTTCAAATGAAGTGAAATCTAGCCCAAATCTGCTCAAAAGCTTGTTTCTCTATTAGAGAAAGCTGCTTCATTCAATGTTCAGTGCAAATCTAGCCAAACTGACAGATGCTTATGTCTTATGAAATAAAATGTTTTCTGCAATGCTGTAAGACAGTTTTTAATGTGTTAGAAGTTATATGCACAAAAAGTTATTTTAGGACTTCAATGCTCAAGATGGTCAGATTACAGGTTTCTGAGTCCAGTAATGTTGAAATAGTGCTTCTGTTCAAATGAAGTGAAATCTAGCTCAAATCTGCTCAAAAGCTTGTCTCTCTATTAGAGAAAGCTGCTTCATTCAATGTTCAGTGCAAATCTAGCCAAACTGACAGATGCTTATGAAATAAAATGTTTTCTGCAATGCTGTAAGACAGTTTTTAATGTGTTAGAAGTTATATGCAGAAAAAGTTATTTTAGGACTTCAATGCTCAAGATGGTCAGTTTACAGGTTTCTGAGTCCAGTAAATGTTGAAATAGTGCTTCTGTTCAAATGAAGTGAAATCTAGCCCAAATCTGCTCAAAAGCTTGTCTCTCTATTAGAGAAAGCTGCTTCATTCAATATTCAGTGCAAATCTTGCCAAACTGAAAGAAGCTTATGCCTTATGAAATAAAATGTTTTTGCAATGCTGTAAGACAGTTTTTAATGTGTTAGAAGTTATATGCACAAAAAGGTATTTTAGGACTTCAATGCTCAAGATTGTCAGTTTACAGGTTTCTGAGTCCAGTAATGTTGAAATAGTGCTTCTGTTCAAATGAAGTGAAATCTAGCCCAAATCTGCTCAAAAGCTTGTTTCTCTATTAGAGAAAGCTGCTTCATTCAATGTTCAGTGCAAATCTAGCCAAACTGACAGATGCTTATGTCTTATGAAATAAAATGTTTTCTGCAATACTGTAAGACAGTTTTTAATGTGTTAGAAGTTATATGCACAAAAAGTTATTTTAGGACTTCAATGCTCAAGATGGTCAGTTTACAGGTTTCTGAGTCCAGCAATGTTGAAATAGTGCTTCTGTTCAAATGAAGTGAAATCTAGCCCAAATCTGCTCAAAAGCTTGTCTCTCTATTAGGGAAAGCTGCTTCATTCAATGTTCAGTGCAAATCTAGCCAAACTGACAGATGCTTATGTCTTATGAAATAAAATGTTTTCTGCAATGCTGTAAGACAGTTTTTAATGTGTTAGAAGTTATATGCACAAAAACTAATGTTAGAGCTTCAATGCTCAAGATTGTCAGTTTACAGGTTTCTGAGTCCAGTAATGTTGAAATAGTGCTTCTGTTCAAATGAAGGGAAACATAGCCCAAATCTGCTCAAAAGCCTGTCTCTCTATTAGAGAAAGCTGCTTCATTCAATGTTCAGTGCAAATCTAGCCAAACTGACAGATGCTTATGTCTTATGAAATAAAATGTTTTCTGCAATGCTGTAAGACAGTTTTTAATGTGTTAGAGGTTATATGCAGAAAAAGTTATTTTAGGACTTCAATGCTCAAGATGGTCAGTTTACAGGTTTCTGAGTCCTGTAATGTTGAAATAGTGCTTCTGTTCAAATGAAGTGAAATCTAGCCCAAATCTGCTCAAAAGCTTGTCTCTCTATTAGAGAAAGCTGCTTCATTCAATATTCAGTGCAAATCTAGCCAAACTGACAGATGCTTATGTCTTATGAAATAAAATGTTTTTGCAATGCTGTAAGACAGTTTTTAATGTGTTAGAAGTTATATGCACAAAAAGGTATTTTAGGACTTCAATGCTAAAGGTTGTCAGTTTACAGGTTTCTGAGTCCAGTAATGTTGAAATAGTGCTTCTGTTCAAATGAAGTGAAATCTAGCCCAAATCTGCTCAAAAGCTTGTCTCTCTATTAGAGAAAGCTGCTTCCTTCAATGTTCAGTGCAAATCTAGCCAAACTGACAGATGCTTATGTCTTATGAAATAAAATGTTTTCTGCAATGCTGTAAGACAGTTTTTAATGTGTTAGAAGTTATATGCAGAAAAAGTTGTTTTAGGACTTCAATGCTCAAGATTGTCAGTTTACAGGTTTCTGAGTCCAGTAATGTTGAAATAGTGCTTCTGTTCAAATGAAGTGAAATCTAGCCCAAATCTGTTCAAAAGCTTGTCTCTCTATTAGAGAAAGCTGCTTCATTCAATGTTCAGTGCAAATCTAGCCAAACTGACAGATGCTTATGTCTTATGAAATAAAATGTTTTCTGCAATGCTGTAAGACAGTTTTTAATGTGTTAGAAGTTATATGCACAAAAACTAATGTTAGAGCTTCAATGCTCAAGATTGTCAGTTTACAGGTTTCTGAGTCCAGTAATGTTGAAATAGTGCTTCTGTTCAAATGAAGTGAAATCTAGCCCAAATCTGCTCAAAAGCTTGTCTCTCTATTAGAGAAAGCTGCTTCATTCAATGTTCAGTGCAAATCTAGCCAAACTGACAGATGCTTATGTCTTATGAAATAAAATGTTTTCTGCAATGCTGTAAGACAGTTTTTAATGTGTTAGAAGTTATATGCAGAAAAAGTTATTTTAGGACTTCAATGCTCAAGATGGTCAGTTTACAGGTTTCTGAGTCCAGTAATGTTGAAATAATGCTTCTGTTCAAATGAAGTGAAATCTAGCCCAAATCTGCTCAAAAGCTTGTCTCTCTATTAGAGAAAGCTGCTTCATTCAATGTTCAGTGCAAATCTAGCCAAACTGACAGATGCTTATGTCTTATGAAATAAAATGTTTTCTGCAATGCTGTAAGACAGTTTTTAATGTGTTAGAAGTTATATGCACAAAAAGGTAATTTAGGACTTCAATGCTCAAGATTGTCAGTTTACAGGTTTCTGAGTCCAGTAATGTTGAAATAGAGCTTCTGTTCAAATGAAGTGAAATCTAGCCCAAATTAGCTCAAAAGCTTGTCTCTCTATTAGAGAAAGCTGCTTCATTCAATGTTCAGTGCAAATCTTGCCAAACTGAAAGATGCTTATGTCTTATGAAATACAATGTTTTCTGCAATGCTGTAAGACAGTTTTTAATGTGTTAGAAGTTATATGCACAAAAACTAATGTTAGAGCTTCAATGCTCAAGTTTGTCAGTTTACAGGTTTCTGAGTCCAGTAATGTTGAAATAGTGCTTCTGTTCAAATGAAGGGAAACATAGCCCAAATCTGCTCAAAAGCTTGTCTCTCTATTAGAGAAAGCTGCTTCATTCAATGTTCAGTGCAAATCTAGCCAAACTGACAGATGCTTATGTCTTATGAAATAAAATGTTTTCTGCAATGCTGTAAGACAGTTTTTAATGTGTTAGAAGTTATATGCACAAAAAGTTATTTTAGGACTTCAATGCTCAAGATGGTCAGTTTACAGGTTTCTGAGTCCAGTAATGTTGAAATAGTGCTTCTGTTCAAATGAAGTGAAATCTAGCCCAAATCTGCTCAAAAGCTTGTCTCTCTATTAGAGAAAGCTGCTTCATTCAATATTCAGTGCAAATCTTGCCAAACTGAAAGAAGCTTATGCCTTATGAAATAAAATGTTTTTGCAATGCTGTAAGACAGTTTTTAATGTGTTAGAAGTTATATGCACAAAAAGGTATTTTAGGACTTCAACGCTCAAGATTGTCAGTTTACAGGTTTCTGAGTCCAGTAATGTTGAAATAGTGCTTCTGTTCAAATGAAGTGAAATCTAGCCCAAATCTGCTCAAAAGCTTGTTTCTCTATTAGAGAAAGCTGCTTCATTCAATGTTCAGTGCAAATCTAGCCAAACTGACAGATGCTTATGTCTTATGAAATAAAATGTTTTCTGCAATGCTGTAAGACAGTTTTTAATGTGTTAGAAGTTATATGCACAAAAAGTTATTTTAGGACTTCAATGCTCAAGATGGTCAGTTTACAGGTTTCTGAGTCCAGTAATGTTGAAATAGTGCTTCTGTTCAAATGAAGTGAAATCTAGCTCAAATCTGCTCAAAAGCTTGTCTCTCTATTAGAGAAAGCTGCTTCATTCAATGTTCAGTGCAAATCTAGCCAAACTGACAGATGCTTATGAAATAAAATGTTTTCTGCAATGCTGTAAGACAGTTTTTAATGTGTTAGAAGTTATATGCAGAAAAAGTTATTTTAGGACTTCAATGCTCAAGATGGTCAGTTTACAGGTTTCTGAGTCCAGTAAATGTTGAAATAGTGCTTCTGTTCAAATGAAGTGAAATCTAGCCCAAATCTGCTCAAAAGCTTGTCTCTCTATTAGAGAAAGCTGCTTCATTCAATATTCAGTGCAAATCTTGCCAAACTGAAAGAAGCTTATGCCTTATGAAATAAAATGTTTTTGCAATGCTGTAAGACAGTTTTTAATGTGTTAGAAGTTATATGCACAAAAAGGTATTTTAGGACTTCAATGCTCAAGATTGTCAGTTTACAGGTTTCTGAGTCCAGTAATGTTGAAATAGTGCTTCTGTTCAAATGAAGTGAAATCTAGCCCAAATCTGCTCAAAAGCTTGTTTCTCTATTAGAGAAAGCTGCTTCATTCAATGTTCAGTGCAAATCTAGCCAAACTGACAGATGCTTATGTCTTATGAAATAAAATGTTTTCTGCAATACTGTAAGACAGTTTTTAATGTGTTAGAAGTTATATGCACAAAAAGTTATTTTAGGACTTCAATGCTCAAGATGGTCAGTTTACAGGTTTCTGAGTCCAGCAATGTTGAAATAGTGCTTCTGTTCAAATGAAGTGAAATCTAGCCCAAATCTGCTCAAAAGCTTGTCTCTCTATTAGGGAAAGCTGCTTCATTCAATGTTCAGTGCAAATCTAGCCAAACTGACAGATGCTTATGTCTTATGAAATAAAATGTTTTCTGCAATGCTGTAAGACAGTTTTTAATGTGTTAGAAGTTATATGCACAAAAACTAATGTTAGAGCTTCAATGCTCAAGATTGTCAGTTTACAGGTTTCTGAGTCCAGTAATGTTGAAATAGTGCTTCTGTTCAAATGAAGGGAAACATAGCCCAAATCTGCTCAAAAGCTTGTCTCTCTATTAGAGAAAGCTGCTTCATTCAATGTTCAGTGCAAATCTAGCCAAACTGACAGATGCTTATGTCTTATGAAATAAAATGTTTTCTGCAATGCTGTAAGACAGTTTTTAATGTGTTAGAGGTTATATGCAGAAAAAGTTATTTTAGGACTTCAATGCTCAAGATGGTCAGTTTACAGGTTTCTGAGTCCTGTAATGTTGAAATAGTGCTTCTGTTCAAATGAAGTGAAATCTATCCCAAATCTGCTCAAAAGCTTGTCTCTCTATTAGAGAAAGCTGCTTCATTCAATATTCAGTGCAAATCTAGCCAAACTGACAGATGCTTATGTCTTATGAAATAAAATGTTTTTGCAATGCTGTAAGACAGTTTTTAATGTGTTAGAAGTTATATGCACAAAAAGGTATTTTAGGACTTCAATGCTAAAGGTTGTCAGTTTACAGGTTTCTGAGTCCAGTAATGTTGAAATAGTGCTTCTGTTCAAATGAAGTGAAATCTAGCCCAAATCTGCTCAAAAGCTTGTCTCTCTATTAGAGAAAGCTGCTTCCTTCAATGTTCAGTGCAAATCTAGCCAAACTGACAGATGCTTATGTCTTATGAAATAAAATGTTTTCTGCAATGCTGTAAGACAGTTTTTAATGTGTTAGAAGTTATATGCAGAAAAAGTTGTTTTAGGACTTCAATGCTCAAGATGGTCAGTTTACAGGTTTCTGAGTCCAGTAATGTTGAAATAGTGCTTCTGTTCAAATGAAGTGAAATCTAGCCCAAATCTGCTCAAAAGCTTGTCTCTCTATTAGAGAAAGCTGCTTCATTCAATATTCAGTGCAAATCTAGCCAAACTGACAGATGCTTATGTCTTATGAAATAAAATGTTTTCTGCAATGCTGTAAGACAGTTTTTAATGTGTTAGAAGTTATATGCACAAAAACTAATGTTAGAGCTTCAATGCTCAAGATTGTCAGTTTACAGGTTTCTGAGTCCAGTAATGTTGAAATAGTGCTTCTGTTCAAATGAAGTGAAATCTAGCCCAAATCTGCTCAAAAGCTTGTCTCTCTATTAGAGAAAGCTGCTTCATTCAATGTTCAGTGCAAATCTAGCCAAACTGACAGATGCTTATGTCTTATGAAATAAAATGTTTTCTGCAATGCTGTAAGACAGTTTTTAATGTGTTAGAAGTTATATGCAGAAAAAGTTATTTTAGGACTTCAATGCTCAAGATGGTCAGTTTACAGGTTTCTGAGTCCAGTAATGTTGAAATAATGCTTCTGTTCAAATGAAGTGAAATCTAGCCCAAATCTGCTCAAAAGCTTGTCTCTCTATTAGAGAAAGCTGCTTCATTCAATGTTCAGTGCAAATCTAGCCAAACTGACAGATGCTTATGTCTTATGAAATAAAATGTTTTCTGCAATGCTGTAAGACAGTTTTTAATGTGTTAGAAGTTATATGCACAAAAAGGTAATTTAGGACTTCAATGCTCAAGATTGTCAGTTTACAGGTTTCTGAGTCCAGTAATGTTGAAATAGTGCTTCTGTTCAAATGAAGGGAAACATAGCCCAAATCTGCTCAAAAGCTTGTCTCTCTATTAGAGAAAGCTGCTTCATTCAATGTTCAGTGCAAATCTAGCCAAACTGACAGATGCTTATGTCTTATGAAATAAAATGTTTTCTGCAATGCTGTAAGACAGTTTTTAATGTGTTAGAAGTTATATGCACAAAAAGTTATTTTAGGACTTCAATGCTCAAGATGGTCAGTTTACAGGTTTCTGAGTCCAGTAATGTTGAAATAGTGCTTCTGTTCAAATGAAGTGAAATCTAGCCCAAATCTGCTCAAAAGCTTGTCTCTCTATTAGAGAAAACTGCTTCATTCAATATTCAGTGCAAATCTTGCCAAACTGAAAGAAGCTTATGCCTTATGAAATAAAATGTTTTTGCAATGCTGTAAGACAGTTTTTAATGTGTTAGAAGTTATATGGACAAAAAGGTATTTTAGGACTTCAATGCTCAAGATTGTCAGTTTACAGGTTTCTGAGTCCAGTAATGTTGAAATAGTGCTTCTGTTCAAATGAAGTGAAATCTAGCCCAAATCTGCTCAAAAGCTTGTTTCTCTATTAGAGAAAGCTGCTTCATTCAATGTTCAGTGCAAATCTAGCCAAACTGACAGATGCTTATGTCTTATGAAATAAAATGTTTTCTGCAATGCTGTAAGACAGTTTTTAATGTGTTAGAAGTTATATGCACAAAAAGTTATTTTAGGACTTCAATGCTCAAGATGGTCAGTTTACAGGTTTCTGAGTCCAGTAATGTTGAAATAGTGCTTCTGTTCAAATGAAGTGAAATCTAGCCCAAATCTGCTCAAAAGCTTGTCTCTCTATTAGAGAAAGCTGCTTCATTCAATATTCAGTGCAAATCTTGCCAAACTGAAAGAAGCTTATGCCTTATGAAATAAAATGTTTTTGCAATGCTGTAAGACAGTTTTTAATGTGTTAGAAGTTATATGCACAAAAAGGTATTTTAGGACTTCAACGCTCAAGATTGTCAGTTTACAGGTTTCTGAGTCCAGTAATGTTGAAATAGTGCTTCTGTTCAAATGAAGTGAAATCTAGCCCAAATCTGCTCAAAAGCTTGTTTCTCTATTAGAGAAAGCTGCTTCATTCAATGTTCAGTGCAAATCTAGCCAAACTGACAGATGCTTATGTCTTATGAAATAAAATGTTTTCTGCAATGCTGTAAGACAGTTTTTAATGTGTTAGAAGTTATATGCACAAAAACTAATGTTAGAGCTTCAATGCTCAAGATTGTCAGTTTACAGGTTTCTGAGTCCAGTAATGTTGAAATAGTGCTTCTGTTCAAATGAAGTGAAATCTAGCCCAAATCTGTTCAAAAGCTTGTCTCTCTATTAGAGAAAGCTGCTTCATTCAATGTTCAGTGCAAATCTAGCCAAACTGACAGATGCTTATGTCTTATGAAATAAAATGTTTTCTGCAATGCTGTAAGACAGTTTTTAATGTGTTAGAAGTTATATGCACAAAAACTAATGTTAGAGCTTCAATGCTCAAGATTGTCAGTTTACAGGTTTCTGAGTCCAGTAATGTTGAAATAGTGCTTCTGTTCAAATGAAGTGAAATCTAGCCCAAATCTGCTCAAAAGCTTGTCTCTCTATTAGAGAAAGCTGCTTCATTCAATGTTCAGTGCAAATCTAGCCAAACTGACAGATGCTTATGTCTTATGAAATAAAATGTTTTCTGCAATGCTGTAAGACAGTTTTTAATGTGTTAGAAGTTATATGCAGAAAAAGTTATTTTAGGACTTCAATGCTCAAGATGGTCAGTTTACAGGTTTCTGAGTCCAGTAATGTTGAAATAATGCTTCTGTTCAAATGAAGTGAAATCTAGCCCAAATCTGCTCAAAAGCTTGTCTCTCTATTAGAGAAAGCTGCTTCATTCAATGTTCAGTGCAAATCTAGCCAAACTGACAGATGCTTATGTCTTATGAAATAAAATGTTTTCTGCAATGCTGTAAGACAGTTTTTAATGTGTTAGAAGTTATATGCACAAAAAAGTAATTTAGGACTTCAATGCTCAAGATTGTCAGTTTACAGGTTTCTGAGTCCAGTAATGTTGAAATAGTGCTTCTGTTCAAATGAAGTGAAATCTAGCCCAAATCTGCTCAAAAGCTTGTCTCTCTATTAGAGAAAGCTGCTTCATTCAATATTCAGTGCAAATCTTGCCAAACTGAAAGAAGCTTATGCCTTATGAAATAAAATGTTTTTGCAATGCTGTAAGACAGTTTTTAATGTGTTAGAAGTTATATGCACAAAAAGGTATTTTAGGACTTCAATGCTCAAGATTGTCAGTTTACAGGTTTCTGAGTCCAGTAATGTTGAAATAGTGCTTCTGTTCAAATGAAGTGAAATCTAGCCCAAATCTGCTCAAAAGCTTGTCTCTCTATTAGAGAAAGCTGCTTCATTCAATATTCAGTGCAAATCTTGCCAAACTGAAAGAAGCTTATGCCTTATGAAATAAAAATGTTTTTGCAATGCTGTAAGACAGTTTTTAATGTGTTAGAAGTTATATGCACAAAAAGGTATTTTAGGACTTCAATGCTCAAGATTGTCAGTTTACAGGTTTCTGAGTCCAGTAATGTTGAAATAGTGCTTCTGTTCAAATGAAGTGAAATCTAGCCCAAATCTGCTCAAAAGCTTGTTTCTCTATTAGAGAAAGCTGCTTCATTCAATGTTCAGTGCAAATCTAGCCAAACTGACAGATGCTTATGTCTTATGAAATAAAATGTTTTCTGCAATGCTGTAAGACAGTTTTTAATGTGTTAGAAGTTATATGCACAAAAAGTTATTTTAGGACTTCAATGCTCAAGATGGTCAGTTTACAGGTTTCTGAGTCCAGTAATGTTGAAATAGTGCTTCTGTTCAAATGAAGTGAAATCTAGCCCAAATCTGCTCAAAAGCTTGTCTCTCTATTAGAGAAAGCTGCTTCATTCAATATTCAGTGCAAATCTTGCCAAACTGAAAGAAGCTTATGCCTTATGAAATAAAATGTTTTTGCAATGCTGTAAGACAGTTTTTAATGTGTTAGAAGTTATATGCACAAAAAGGTATTTTAGGACTTCAACGCTCAAGATTGTCAGTTTACAGGTTTCTGAGTCCAGTAATGTTGAAATAGTGCTTCTGTTCAAATGAAGTGAAATCTAGCCCAAATCTGCTCAAAAGCTTGTTTCTCTATTAGAGAAAGCTGCTTCATTCAATGTTCAGTGCAAATCTAGCCAAACTGACAGATGCTTATGTCTTATGAAATAAAATGTTTTCTGCAATGCTGTAAGACAGTTTTTAATGTGTTAGAAGTTATATGCACAAAAACTAATGTTAGAGCTTCAATGCTCAAGATTGTCAGTTTACAGGTTTCTGAGTCCAGTAATGTTGAAATAGTGCTTCTGTTCAAATGAAGTGAAATCTAGCCCAAATCTGTTCAAAAGCTTGTCTCTCTATTAGAGAAAGCTGCTTCATTCAATGTTCAGTGCAAATCTAGCCAAACTGACAGATGCTTATGTCTTATGAAATAAAATGTTTTCTGCAATGCTGTAAGACAGTTTTTAATGTGTTAGAAGTTATATGCACAAAAACTAATGTTAGAGCTTCAATGCTCAAGATTGTCAGTTTACAGGTTTCTGAGTCCAGTAATGTTGAAATAGTGCTTCTGTTCAAATGAAGTGAAATCTAGCCCAAATCTGCTCAAAAGCTTGTCTCTCTATTAGAGAAAGCTGCTTCATTCAATGTTCAGTGCAAATCTAGCCAAACTGACAGATGCTTATGTCTTATGAAATAAAATGTTTTCTGCAATGCTGTAAGACAGTTTTTAATGTGTTAGAAGTTATATGCAGAAAAAGTTATTTTAGGACTTCAATGCTCAAGATGGTCAGTTTACAGGTTTCTGAGTCCAGTAATGTTGAAATAATGCTTCTGTTCAAATGAAGTGAAATCTAGCCCAAATCTGCTCAAAAGCTTGTCTCTCTATTAGAGAAAGCTGCTTCATTCAATGTTCAGTGCAAATCTAGCCAAACTGACAGATGCTTATGTCTTATGAAATAAAATGTTTTCTGCAATGCTGTAAGACAGTTTTTAATGTGTTAGAAGTTATATGCACAAAAAGGTAATTTAGGACTTCAATGCTCAAGATTGTCAGTTTACAGGTTTCTGAGTCCAGTAATGTTGAAATAGTGCTTCTGTTCAAATGAAGTGAAATCTAGCCCAAATTAGCTCAAAAGCTTGTCTCTCTATTAGAGAAAGCTGCTTCATTCAATGTTCAGTGCAAATCTTGCCAAACTGAAAGATGCTTATGTCTTATGAAATACAATGTTTTCTGCAATGCTGTAAGACAGTTTTTAATGTGTTAGAAGTTATATGCACAAAAACTAATGTTAGAGCTTCAATGCTCAAGTTTGTCAGTTTACAGGTTTCTGAGTCCAGTAATGTTGAAATAGTGCTTCTGTTCAAATGAAGGGAAACATAGCCCAAATCTGCTCAAAAGCTTGTCTCTCTATTAGAGAAAGCTGCTTCATTCAATGTTCAGTGCAAATCTAGCCAAACTGACAGATGCTTATGTCTTATGAAATAAAATGTTTTCTGCAATGCTGTAAGACAGTTTTTAATGTGTTAGAAGTTATATGCACAAAAAGTTATTTTAGGACTTCAATGCTCAAGATGGTCAGTTTACAGGTTTCTGAGTCCAGTAATGTTGAAATAGTGCTTCTGTTCAAATGAAGTGAAATCTAGCCCAAATCTGCTCAAAAGCTTGTCTCTCTATTAGAGAAAGCTGCTTCATTCAATATTCAGTGCAAATCTTGCCAAACTGAAAGAAGCTTATGCCTTATGAAATAAAATGTTTTTGCAATGCTGTAAGACAGTTTTTAATGTGTTAGAAGTTATATGCACAAAAAGGTATTTTAGGACTTCAACGCTCAAGATTGTCAGTTTACAGGTTTCTGAGTCCAGTAATGTTGAAATAGTGCTTCTGTTCAAATGAAGTGAAATCTAGCCCAAATCTGCTCAAAAGCTTGTTTCTCTATTAGAGAAAGCTGCTTCATTCAATGTTCAGTGCAAATCTAGCCAAACTGACAGATGCTTATGTCTTATGAAATAAAATGTTTTCTGCAATGCTGTAAGACAGTTTTTAATGTGTTAGAAGTTATATGCACAAAAAGTTATTTTAGGACTTCAATGCTCAAGATGGTCAGTTTACAGGTTTCTGAGTCCAGTAATGTTGAAATAGTGCTTCTGTTCAAATGAAGTGAAATCTAGCTCAAATCTGCTCAAAAGCTTGTCTCTCTATTAGAGAAAGCTGCTTCATTCAATGTTCAGTGCAAATCTAGCCAAACTGACAGATGCTTATGAAATAAAATGTTTTCTGCAATGCTGTAAGGCAGTTTTTAATGTGTTAGAAGTTATATGCAGAAAAAGTTGTTTTAGGACTTCAATGCTCAAGATGGTCAGTTTACAGGTTTCTGAGTCCAGTAATGTTGAAATAGTGCTTCTGTTCAAATGAAGTGAAATCTAGCTCAAATCTGCTCAAAAGCTTGTCTCTCTATTAGAGAAAGCTGCTTCATTCAATGTTCAGTGCAAATCTAGCCAAACTGACAGATGCTTATGAAATAAAATGTTTTCTGCAATGCTGTAAGACAGTTTTTAATGTGTTAGAAGTTATATGCAGAAAAAGTTGTTTTAGGACTTCAATGCTCAAGATGGTCAGTTTACAGGTTTCTGAGTCCAGTAATGTTGAAATAGTGCTTCTGTTCAAATGAAGTGAAATCTAGCCCAAATCTGCTCAAAAGCTTGTCTCTCTATTAGAGAAAGCTGCTTCATTCAATATTCAGTGCAAATCTAGCCAAACTGACAGATGCTTATGTCTTATGAAATAAAATGTTTTCTGCAATGCTGTAAGACAGTTTTTAATGTGTTAGAAGTTATATGCACAAAAACTAATGTTAGAGCTTCAATGCTCAAGATTGTCAGTTTACAGGTTTCTGAGTCCAGTAATGTTGAAATAGTGCTTCTGTTCAAATGAAGTGAAATCTAGCCCAAATCTGCTCAAAAGCTTGTCTCTCTATTAGAGAAAGCTGCTTCATTCAATGTTCAGTGCAAATCTAGCCAAACTGACAGATGCTTATGTCTTATGAAATAAAATGTTTTTGCAATGCTGTAAGACAGTTTTTAATGTGTTAGAAGTTATATGCACAAAAAGGTATTTTAGGACTTCAACGCTCAAGATTGTCAGTTTACAGGTTTCTGAGTCCAGTAATGTTGAAATAGTGCTTCTGTTCAAATGAAGTGAAATCTAGCCCAAATCTGCTCAAAAGCTTGTTTCTCTATTAGAGAAAGCTGCTTCATTCAATGTTCAGTGCAAATCTAGCCAAACTGACAGATGCTTATGTCTTATGAAATAAAATGTTTTCTGCAATGCTGTAAGACAGTTTTTAATGTGTTAGAAGTTATATGCACAAAAACTAATGTTAGAGCTTCAATGCTCAAGATTGTCAGTTTACAGGTTTCTGAGTCCAGTAATGTTGAAATAGTGCTTCTGTTCAAATGAAGGGAAACATAGCCCAAATCTGCTCAAAAGCTTGTCTCTCTATTAGAGAAAGCTGCTTCATTCAATGTTCAGTGCAAATCTAGCCAAACTGACAGATGCTTATGTCTTATGAAATAAAATGTTTTCTGCAATGCTGTAAGACAGTTTTTAATGTGTTAGAAGTTATATGCACAAAAAGTTATTTTAGGACTTCAATGCTCAAGATGGTCAGTTTACAGGTTTCTGAGTCCAGTAATGTTGAAATAGTGCTTCTGTTCAAATGAAGTGAAATCTAGCCCAAATCTGCTCAAAAGCTTGTCTCTCTATTAGAGAAAGCTGCTTCATTCAATATTCAGTGCAAATCTTGCCAAACTGAAAGAAGCTTATGCCTTATGAAATAAAAATGTTTTTGCAATGCTGTAAGACAGTTTTTAATGTGTTAGAAGTTATATGCACAAAAAGGTATTTTAGGACTTCAATGCTCAAGATTGTCAGTTTACAGGTTTCTGAGTCCAGTAATGTTGAAATAGTGCTTCTGTTCAAATGAAGTGAAATCTAGCCCAAATCTGCTCAAAAGCTTGTTTCTCTATTAGAGAAAGCTGCTTCATTCAATGTTCAGTGCAAATCTAGCCAAACTGACAGATGCTTATGTCTTATGAAATAAAATGTTTTCTGCAATGCTGTAAGACAGTTTTTAATGTGTTAGAAGTTATATGCACAAAAAGTTATTTTAGGACTTCAATGCTCAAGATGGTCAGTTTACAGGTTTCTGAGTCCAGTAATGTTGAAATAGTGCTTCTGTTCAAATGAAGTGAAATCTAGCCCAAATCTGCTCAAAAGCTTGTCTCTCTATTAGAGAAAGCTGCTTCATTCAATATTCAGTGCAAATCTTGCCAAACTGAAAGAAGCTTATGCCTTATGAAATAAAATGTTTTTGCAATGCTGTAAGACAGTTTTTAATGTGTTAGAAGTTATATGCACAAAAAGGTATTTTAGGACTTCAACGCTCAAGATTGTCAGTTTACAGGTTTCTGAGTCCAGTAATGTTGAAATAGTGCTTCTGTTCAAATGAAGTGAAATCTAGCCCAAATCTGCTCAAAAGCTTGTTTCTCTATTAGAGAAAGCTGCTTCATTCAATGTTCAGTGCAAATCTAGCCAAACTGACAGATGCTTATGTCTTATGAAATAAAATGTTTTCTGCAATGCTGTAAGACAGTTTTTAATGTGTTAGAAGTTATATGCACAAAAAGTTATTTTAGGACTTCAATGCTCAAGATGGTCAGTTTACAGGTTTCTGAGTCCAGTAATGTTGAAATAGTGCTTCTGTTCAAATGAAGTGAAATCTAGCTCAAATCTGCTCAAAAGCTTGTCTCTCTATTAGAGAAAGCTGCTTCATTCAATGTTCAGTGCAAATCTAGCCAAACTGACAGATGCTTATGAAATAAAATGTTTTCTGCAATGCTGTAAGGCAGTTTTTAATGTGTTAGAAGTTATATGCAGAAAAAGTTGTTTTAGGACTTCAATGCTCAAGATGGTCAGTTTACAGGTTTCTGAGTCCAGTAATGTTGAAATAGTGCTTCTGTTCAAATGAAGTGAAATCTAGCTCAAATCTGCTCAAAAGCTTGTCTCTCTATTAGAGAAAGCTGCTTCATTCAATGTTCAGTGCAAATCTAGCCAAACTGACAGATGCTTATGAAATAAAATGTTTTCTGCAATGCTGTAAGACAGTTTTTAATGTGTTAGAAGTTATATGCAGAAAAAGTTGTTTTAGGACTTCAATGCTCAAGATGGTCAGTTTACAGGTTTCTGAGTCCAGTAATGTTGAAATAGTGCTTCTGTTCAAATGAAGTGAAATCTAGCCCAAATCTGCTCAAAAGCTTGTCTCTCTATTAGAGAAAGCTGCTTCATTCAATATTCAGTGCAAATCTAGCCAAACTGACAGATGCTTATGTCTTATGAAATAAAATGTTTTCTGCAATGCTGTAAGACAGTTTTTAATGTGTTAGAAGTTATATGCACAAAAACTAATGTTAGAGCTTCAATGCTCAAGATTGTCAGTTTACAGGTTTCTGAGTCCAGTAATGTTGAAATAGTGCTTCTGTTCAAATGAAGTGAAATCTAGCCCAAATCTGCTCAAAAGCTTGTCTCTCTATTAGAGAAAGCTGCTTCATTCAATGTTCAGTGCAAATCTAGCCAAACTGACAGATGCTTATGTCTTATGAAATAAAATGTTTTCTGCAATGCTGTAAGACAGTTTTTAATGTGTTAGAAGTTATATGCAGAAAAAGTTATTTTAGGACTTCAATGCTCAAGATGGTCAGTTTACAGGTTTCTGAGTCCAGTAATGTTGAAATAATGCTTCTGTTCAAATGAAGTGAAATCTAGCCCAAATCTGCTCAAAAGCTTGTCTCTCTATTAGAGAAAGCTGCTTCATTCAATGTTCAGTGCAAATCTAGCCAAACTGACAGATGCTTATGTCTTATGAAATAAAATGTTTTCTGCAATGCTGTAAGACAGTTTTTAATGTGTTAGAAGTTATATGCACAAAAAGTTATTTTAGGACTTCAATGCTCAAGATGGTCAGTTTACAGGTTTCTGAGTCCAGTAATGTTGAAATAGTGCTTCTGTTCAAATGAAGTGAAATCTAGCCCAAATCTGCTCAAAAGCTTGTCTCTCTATTAGAGAAAGCTGCTTCATTCAATATTCAGTGCAAATCTTGCCAAACTGAAAGAAGCTTATGCCTTATGAAATAAAAATGTTTTTGCAATGCTGTAAGACAGTTTTTAATGTGTTAGAAGTTATATGCACAAAAAGGTATTTTAGGACTTCAATGCTCAAGATTGTCAGTTTACAGGTTTCTGAGTCCAGTAATGTTGAAATAGTGCTTCTGTTCAAATGAAGTGAAATCTAGCCCAAATCTGCTCAAAAGCTTGTTTCTCTATTAGAGAAAGCTGCTTCATTCAATGTTCAGTGCAAATCTAGCCAAACTGACAGATGCTTATGTCTTATGAAATAAAATGTTTTCTGCAATGCTGTAAGACAGTTTTTAATGTGTTAGAAGTTATATGCACAAAAAGTTATTTTAGGACTTCAATGCTCAAGATGGTCAGTTTACAGGTTTCTGAGTCCAGTAATGTTGAAATAGTGCTTCTGTTCAAATGAAGTGAAATCTAGCCCAAATCTGCTCAAAAGCTTGTCTCTCTATTAGAGAAAGCTGCTTCATTCAATATTCAGTGCAAATCTTGCCAAACTGAAAGAAGCTTATGCCTTATGAAATAAAATGTTTTTGCAATGCTGTAAGACAGTTTTTAATGTGTTAGAAGTTATATGCACAAAAAGGTATTTTAGGACTTCAACGCTCAAGATTGTCAGTTTACAGGTTTCTGAGTCCAGTAATGTTGAAATAGTGCTTCTGTTCAAATGAAGTGAAATCTAGCCCAAATCTGCTCAAAAGCTTGTTTCTCTATTAGAGAAAGCTGCTTCATTCAATGTTCAGTGCAAATCTAGCCAAACTGACAGATGCTTATGTCTTATGAAATAAAATGTTTTCTGCAATGCTGTAAGACAGTTTTTAATGTGTTAGAAGTTATATGCACAAAAACTAATGTTAGAGCTTCAATGCTCAAGATTGTCAGTTTACAGGTTTCTGAGTCCAGTAATGTTGAAATAGTGCTTCTGTTCAAATGAAGTGAAATCTAGCCCAAATCTGTTCAAAAGCTTGTCTCTCTATTAGAGAAAGCTGCTTCATTCAATGTTCAGTGCAAATCTAGCCAAACTGACAGATGCTTATGTCTTATGAAATAAAATGTTTTCTGCAATGCTGTAAGACAGTTTTTAATGTGTTAGAAGTTATATGCACAAAAACTAATGTTAGAGCTTCAATGCTCAAGATTGTCAGTTTACAGGTTTCTGAGTCCAGTAATGTTGAAATAGTGCTTCTGTTCAAATGAAGTGAAATCTAGCCCAAATCTGCTCAAAAGCTTGTCTCTCTATTAGAGAAAGCTGCTTCATTCAATGTTCAGTGCAAATCTAGCCAAACTGACAGATGCTTATGTCTTATGAAATAAAATGTTTTCTGCAATGCTGTAAGACAGTTTTTAATGTGTTAGAAGTTATATGCAGAAAAAGTTATTTTAGGACTTCAATGCTCAAGATGGTCAGTTTACAGGTTTCTGAGTCCAGTAATGTTGAAATAATGCTTCTGTTCAAATGAAGTGAAATCTAGCCCAAATCTGCTCAAAAGCTTGTCTCTCTATTAGAGAAAGCTGCTTCATTCAATGTTCAGTGCAAATCTAGCCAAACTGACAGATGCTTATGTCTTATGAAATAAAATGTTTTCTGCAATGCTGTAAGACAGTTTTTAATGTGTTAGAAGTTATATGCACAAAAAGGTAATTTAGGACTTCAATGCTCAAGATTGTCAGTTTACAGGTTTCTGAGTCCAGTAATGTTGAAATAGTGCTTCTGTTCAAATGAAGGGAAACATAGCCCAAATCTGCTCAAAAGCTTGTCTCTCTATTAGAGAAAGCTGCTTCATTCAATGTTCAGTGCAAATCTAGCCAAACTGACAGATGCTTATGTCTTATGAAATAAAATGTTTTCTGCAATGCTGTAAGACAGTTTTTAATGTGTTAGAAGTTATATGCACAAAAAGTTATTTTAGGACTTCAATGCTCAAGATGGTCAGTTTACAGGTTTCTGAGTCCAGTAATGTTGAAATAGTGCTTCTGTTCAAATGAAGTGAAATCTAGCCCAAATCTGCTCAAAAGCTTGTCTCTCTATTAGAGAAAGCTGCTTCATTCAATATTCAGTGCAAATCTTGCCAAACTGAAAGAAGCTTATGCCTTATGAAATAAAATGTTTTTGCAATGCTGTAAGACAGTTTTTAATGTGTTAGAAGTTATATGCACAAAAAGGTATTTTAGGACTTCAATGCTCAAGATTGTCAGTTTACAGGTTTCTGAGTCCAGTAATGTTGAAATAGTGCTTCTGTTCAAATGAAGTGAAATCTAGCCCAAATCTGCTCAAAAGCTTGTTTCTCTATTAGAGAAAGCTGCTTCATTCAATGTTCAGTGCAAATCTAGCCAAACTGACAGATGCTTATGTCTTATGAAATAAAATGTTTTCTGCAATGCTGTAAGACAGTTTTTAATGTGTTAGAAGTTATATGCACAAAAAGTTATTTTAGGACTTCAATGCTCAAGATGGTCAGTTTACAGGTTTCTGAGTCCAGTAATGTTGAAATAGTGCTTCTGTTCAAATGAAGTGAAATCTAGCCCAAATCTGCTCAAAAGCTTGTCTCTCTATTAGAGAAAGCTGCTTCATTCAATATTCAGTGCAAATCTTGCCAAACTGAAAGAAGCTTATGCCTTATGAAATAAAATGTTTTTGCAATGCTGTAAGACAGTTTTTAATGTGTTAGAAGTTATATGCACAAAAAGGTATTTTAGGACTTCAACGCTCAAGATTGTCAGTTTACAGGTTTCTGAGTCCAGTAATGTTGAAATAGTGCTTCTGTTCAAATGAAGTGAAATCTAGCCCAAATCTGCTCAAAAGCTTGTTTCTCTATTAGAGAAAGCTGCTTCATTCAATGTTCAGTGCAAATCTAGCCAAACTGACAGATGCTTATGTCTTATGAAATAAAATGTTTTCTGCAATGCTGTAAGACAGTTTTTAATGTGTTAGAAGTTATATGCACAAAAACTAATGTTAGAGCTTCAATGCTCAAGATTGTCAGTTTACAGGTTTCTGAGTCCAGTAATGTTGAAATAGTGCTTCTGTTCAAATGAAGTGAAATCTAGCCCAAATCTGTTCAAAAGCTTGTCTCTCTATTAGAGAAAGCTGCTTCATTCAATGTTCAGTGCAAATCTAGCCAAACTGACAGATGCTTATGTCTTATGAAATAAAATGTTTTCTGCAATGCTGTAAGACAGTTTTTAATGTGTTAGAAGTTATATGCACAAAAACTAATGTTAGAGCTTCAATGCTCAAGATTGTCAGTTTACAGGTTTCTGAGTCCAGTAATGTTGAAATAGTGCTTCTGTTCAAATGAAGTGAAATCTAGCCCAAATCTGCTCAAAAGCTTGTCTCTCTATTAGAGAAAGCTGCTTCATTCAATGTTCAGTGCAAATCTAGCCAAACTGACAGATGCTTATGTCTTATGAAATAAAATGTTTTCTGCAATGCTGTAAGACAGTTTTTAATGTGTTAGAAGTTATATGCAGAAAAAGTTATTTTAGGACTTCAATGCTCAAGATGGTCAGTTTACAGGTTTCTGAGTCCAGTAATGTTGAAATAATGCTTCTGTTCAAATGAAGTGAAATCTAGCCCAAATCTGCTCAAAAGCTTGTCTCTCTATTAGAGAAAGCTGCTTCATTCAATGTTCAGTGCAAATCTAGCCAAACTGACAGATGCTTATGTCTTATGAAATAAAATGTTTTCTGCAATGCTGTAAGACAGTTTTTAATGTGTTAGAAGTTATATGCACAAAAAGGTAATTTAGGACTTCAATGCTCAAGATTGTCAGTTTACAGGTTTCTGAGTCCAGTAATGTTGAAATAGTGCTTCTGTTCAAATGAAGTGAAATCTAGCCCAAATTAGCTCAAAAGCTTGTCTCTCTATTAGAGAAAGCTGCTTCATTCAATGTTCAGTGCAAATCTTGCCAAACTGAAAGATGCTTATGTCTTTATGAAATACAATGTTTTCTGCAATGCTGTAAGACAGTTTTTAATGTGTTAGAAGTTATATGCACAAAAACTAATGTTAGAGCTTCAATGCTCAAGTTTGTCAGTTTACAGGTTTCTGAGTCCAGTAATGTTGAAATAGTGCTTCTGTTCAAATGAAGGGAAACATAGCCCAAATCTGCTCAAAAGCTTGTCTCTCTATTAGAGAAAGCTGCTTCATTCAATGTTCAGTGCAAATCTAGCCAAACTGACAGATGCTTATGTCTTATGAAATAAAATGTTTTCTGCAATGCTGTAAGACAGTTTTTAATGTGTTAGAAGTTATATGCACAAAAAGTTATTTTAGGACTTCAATGCTCAAGATGGTCAGTTTACAGGTTTCTGAGTCCAGTAATGTTGAAATAGTGCTTCTGTTCAAATGAAGTGAAATCTAGCCCAAATCTGCTCAAAAGCTTGTCTCTCTATTAGAGAAAGCTGCTTCATTCAATATTCAGTGCAAATCTTGCCAAACTGAAAGAAGCTTATGCCTTATGAAATAAAATGTTTTTGCAATGCTGTAAGACAGTTTTTAATGTGTTAGAAGTTATATGCACAAAAAGGTATTTTAGGACTTCAACGCTCAAGATTGTCAGTTTACAGGTTTCTGAGTCCAGTAATGTTGAAATAGTGCTTCTGTTCAAATGAAGTGAAATCTAGCCCAAATCTGCTCAAAAGCTTGTTTCTCTATTAGAGAAAGCTGCTTCATTCAATGTTCAGTGCAAATCTAGCCAAACTGACAGATGCTTATGTCTTATGAAATAAAATGTTTTCTGCAATGCTGTAAGACAGTTTTTAATGTGTTAGAAGTTATATGCACAAAAAGTTATTTTAGGACTTCAATGCTCAAGATGGTCAGTTTACAGGTTTCTGAGTCCAGTAATGTTGAAATAGTGCTTCTGTTCAAATGAAGTGAAATCTAGCTCAAATCTGCTCAAAAGCTTGTCTCTCTATTAGAGAAAGCTGCTTCATTCAATGTTCAGTGCAAATCTAGCCAAACTGACAGATGCTTATGAAATAAAATGTTTTCTGCAATGCTGTAAGACAGTTTTTAATGTGTTAGAAGTTATATGCAGAAAAAGTTATTTTAGGACTTCAATGCTCAAGATGGTCAGTTTACAGGTTTCTGAGTCCAGTAAATGTTGAAATAGTGCTTCTGTTCAAATGAAGTGAAATCTAGCCCAAATCTGCTCAAAAGCTTGTCTCTCTATTAGAGAAAGCTGCTTCATTCAATGTTCAGTGCAAATCTAGCCAAACTGAAAGAAGCTTATGCCTTATGAAATAAAATGTTTTTGCAATGCTGTAAGACAGTTTTTAATGTGTTAGAAGTTATATGCACAAAAAGGTATTTTAGGACTTCAATGCTCAAGATTGTCAGTTTACAGGTTTCTGAGTCCAGTAATGTTGAAATAGTGCTTCTGTTCAAATGAAGTGAAATCTAGCCCAAATCTGCTCAAAAGCTTGTTTCTCTATTAGAGAAAGCTGCTTCATTCAATGTTCAGTGCAAATCTAGCCAAACTGACAGATGCTTATGTCTTATGAAATAAAATGTTTTCTGCAATACTGTAAGACAGTTTTTAATGTGTTAGAAGTTATATGCACAAAAACTAATGTTAGAGCTTCAATGCTCAAGATTGTCAGTTTACAGGTTTCTGAGTCCAGTAATGTTGAAATAGTGCTTCTGTTCAAATGAAGGGAAACATAGCCCAAATCTGCTCAAAAGCTTGTCTCTCTATTAGAGAAAGCTGCTTCATTCAATATTCAGTGCAAATCTTGCCAAACTGAAAGATGCTAATGCCTTATGAAATACAATATTTTTGCAATGCTGTAAGACCGTTTTTAATGTGTTAGAAGTTATATGCACAAAAACTTATGTTAGGACTTTAATGCTCAAGATTGTCAGTTTACAGGTTTCTGAGTCCAGTAATGTTGAAATAGTGCTTCTGTTCAAATGAAGTGAAATCTAGCCCAAATCTGCTCAAAAGCTTGTCTCTCTATTAGAGAAAGCTGCTTCATTCAATGTTCAGTGCAAATCTAGCCAAACTGACAGATGCTTATGTCTTATGAAATAAAATGTTTTCTGCAATGCTGTAAGACAGTTTTTAATGTGTTAGAGGTTATATGCAGAAAAAGTTATTTTAGGACTTCAATGCTCAAGATGGTCAGTTTACAGGTTTCTGAGTCCTGTAATGTTGAAATAGTGCTTCTGTTCAAATGAAGTGAAATCTATCCCAAATCTGCTCAAAAGCTTGTCTCTCTATTAGAGAAAGCTGCTTCATTCAATATTCAGTGCAAATCTAGCCAAACTGACAGATGCTTATGTCTTATGAAATAAAATGTTTTTGCAATGCTGTAAGACAGTTTTTAATGTGTTAGAAGTTATATGCACAAAAAGGTATTTTAGGACTTCAATGCTAAAGGTTGTCAGTTTACAGGTTTCTGAGTCCAGTAATGTTGAAATAGTGCTTCTGTTCAAATGAAGTGAAATCTAGCCCAAATCTGCTCAAAAGCTTGTCTCTCTATTAGAGAAAGCTGCTTCCTTCAATGTTCAGTGCAAATCTAGCCAAACTGACAGATGCTTATGTCTTATGAAATAAAATGTTTTCTGCAATGCTGTAAGACAGTTTTTAATGTGTTAGAAGTTATATGCAGAAAAAGTTGTTTTAGGACTTCAATGCTCAAGATGGTCAGTTTACAGGTTTCTGAGTCCAGTAATGTTGAAATAGTGCTTCTGTTCAAATGAAGTGAAATCTAGCCCAAATCTGCTCAAAAGCTTGTCTCTCTATTAGAGAAAGCTGCTTCATTCAATATTCAGTGCAAATCTAGCCAAACTGACAGATGCTTATGTCTTATGAAATAAAATGTTTTCTGCAATGCTGTAAGACAGTTTTTAATGTGTTAGAAGTTATATGCACAAAAAGGTAATTTAGGACTTCAATGCTCAAGATTGTCAGTTTACAGGTTTCTGAGTCCAGTAATGTTGAAATAATGCTTCTGTTCAAATGAAGTGAAATCTAGCCCAAATCTGCTCAAAAGCTTGTCTCTCTATTAGAGAAAGCTGCTTCATTCAATGTTCAGTGCAAATCTAGCCAAACTGACAGATGCTTATGTCTTATGAAATAAAATGTTTTCTGCAATGCTGTAAGACAGTTTTTAATGTGTTAGAAGTTATATGCACAAAAAGTTATTTTAGGACTTCAATGCTCAAGATGGTCAGTTTACAGGTTTCTGAGTCCAGTAATGTTGAAATAGTGCTTCTGTTCAAATGAAGTGAAATCTAGCCCAAATCTGCTCAAAAGCTTGTCTCTCTATTAGAGAAAGCTGCTTCATTCAATATTCAGTGCAAATCTTGCCAAACTGAAAGAAGCTTATGCCTTATGAAATAAAATGTTTTTGCAATGCTGTAAGACAGTTTTTAATGTGTTAGAAGTTATATGCACAAAAAGGTATTTTAGGACTTCAATGCTCAAGATTGTCAGTTTACAGGTTTCTGAGTCCAGTAATGTTGAAATAGTGCTTCTGTTCAAATGAAGTGAAATCTAGCCCAAATCTGCTCAAAAGCTTGTTTCTCTATTAGAGAAAGCTGCTTCATTCAATGTTCAGTGCAAATCTAGCCAAACTGACAGATGCTTATGTCTTATGAAATAAAATGTTTTCTGCAATGCTGTAAGACAGTTTTTAATGTGTTAGAAGTTATATGCACAAAAAGTTATTTTAGGACTTCAATGCTCAAGATGGTCAGTTTACAGGTTTCTGAGTCCAGCAATGTTGAAATAGTGCTTCTGTTCAAATGAAGTGAAATCTAGCCCAAATCTGCTCAAAAGCTTGTCTCTCTATTAGGGAAAGCTGCTTCATTCAATGTTCAGTGCAAATCTAGCCAAACTGACAGATGCTTATGTCTTATGAAATAAAATGTTTTCTGCAATGCTGTAAGACAGTTTTTAATGTGTTAGAAGTTATATGCACAAAAACTAATGTTAGAGCTTCAATGCTCAAGATTGTCAGTTTACAGGTTTCTGAGTCCAGTAATGTTGAAATAGTGCTTCTGTTCAAATGAAGGGAAACATAGCCCAAATCTGCTCAAAAGCTTGTCTCTCTATTAGAGAAAGCTGCTTCATTCAATGGTCAGTGCAAATCTAGCCAAACTGACAGATGCTTATGTCTTATGAAATAAAATGTTTTCTGCAATGCTGTAAGACAGTTTTTAATGTGTTAGAGGTTATATGCAGAAAAAGTTATTTTAGGACTTCAATGCTCAAGATGGTCAGTTTACAGGTTTCTGAGTCCTGTAATGTTGAAATAGTGCTTCTGTTCAAATGAAGTGAAATCTATCCCAAATCTGCTCAAAAGCTTGTCTCTCTATTAGAGAAAGCTGCTTCATTCAATATTCAGTGCAAATCTAGCCAAACTGAAAGATGCTTATGTCTTATGAAATAAAATGTTTTTGCAATGCTGTAAGACAGTTTTTAATGTGTTAGAAGTTATATGCACAAAAAGGTATTTTAGGACTTCAATGCTAAAGGTTGTCAGTTTACAGGTTTCTGAGTCCAGTAATGTTGAAATAGTGCTTCTGTTCAAATGAAGTGAAATCTAGCCCAAATCTGCTCAAAAGCTTGTCTCTCTATTAGAGAAAGCTGCTTCCTTCAATGTTCAGTGCAAATCTAGCCAAACTGACAGATGCTTATGTCTTATGAAATAAAATGTTTTCTGCAATGCTGTAAGACAGTTTTTAATGTGTTAGAAGTTATATGCAGAAAAAGTTGTTTTAGGACTTCAATGCTCAAGATGGTCAGTTTACAGGTTTCTGAGTCCAGTAATGTTGAAATAGTGCTTCTGTTCAAATGAAGTGAAATCTAGCCCAAATCTGCTCAAAAGCTTGTTTCTCTATTAGAGAAAGCTGCTTCATTCAATGTTCAGTGCAAATCTAGCCAAACTGACAGATGCTTATGTCTTATGAAATAAAATGTTTTCTGCAATACTGTAAGACAGTTTTTAATGTGTTAGAAGTTATATGCACAAAAAGTTATTTTAGGACTTCAATGCTCAAGATGGTCAGTTTACAGGTTTCTGAGTCCAGCAATGTTGAAATAGTGCTTCTGTTCAAATGAAGTGAAATCTAGCCCAAATCTGCTCAAAAGCTTGTCTCTCTATTAGGGAAAGCTGCTTCATTCAATGTTCAGTGCAAATCTAGCCAAACTGACAGATGCTTATGTCTTATGAAATAAAATGTTTTCTGCAATGCTGTAAGACAGTTTTTAATGTGTTAGAAGTTATATGCACAAAAACTAATGTTAGAGCTTCAATGCTCAAGATTGTCAGTTTACAGGTTTCTGAGTCCAGTAATGTTGAAATAGTGCTTCTGTTCAAATGAAGGGAAACATAGCCCAAATCTGCTCAAAAGCTTGTCTCTCTATTAGAGAAAGCTGCTTCATTCAATATTCAGTGCAAATCTTGCCAAACTGAAAGATGCTAATGCCTTATGAAATACAATGTTTTTGCAATGCTGTAAGACCGTTTTTAATGTGTTAGAAGTTATATGCACAAAAACTTATGTTAGGACTTTAATGCTCAAGATTGTCAGTTTACAGGTTTCTGAGTCCAGTAATGTTGAAATAGTGCTTCTGTTCAAATGAAGTGAAATCTAGCCCAAATCTGCTCAAAAGCTTGTCTCTCTATTAGAGAAAGCTGCTTCATTCAATGTTCAGTGCAAATCTAGCCAAACTGACAGATGCTTATGTCTTATGAAATAAAATGTTTTCTGCAATGCTGTAAGACAGTTTTTAATGTGTTAGAGGTTATATGCAGAAAAAGTTATTTTAGGACTTCAATGCTCAAGATGGTCAGTTTACAGGTTTCTGAGTCCTGTAATGTTGAAATAGTGCTTCTGTTCAAATGAAGTGAAATCTATCCCAAATCTGCTCAAAAGCTTGTCTCTCTATTAGAGAAAGCTGCTTCATTCAATATTCAGTGCAAATCTAGCCAAACTGACAGATGCTTATGTCTTATGAAATAAAATGTTTTTGCAATGCTGTAAGACAGTTTTTAATGTGTTAGAAGTTATATGCACAAAAAGGTATTTTAGGACTTCAATGCTAAAGGTTGTCAGTTTACAGGTTTCTGAGTCCAGTAATGTTGAAATAGTGCTTCTGTTCAAATGAAGTGAAATCTAGCCCAAATCTGCTCAAAAGCTTGTCTCTCTATTAGAGAAAGCTGCTTCCTTCAATGTTCAGTGCAAATCTAGCCAAACTGACAGATGCTTATGTCTTATGAAATAAAATGTTTTCTGCAATGCTGTAAGACAGTTTTTAATGTGTTAGAAGTTATATGCAGAAAAAGTTGTTTTAGGACTTCAATGCTCAAGATGGTCAGTTTACAGGTTTCTGAGTCCAGTAATGTTGAAATAGTGCTTCTGTTCAAATGAAGTGAAATCTAGCCCAAATCTGCTCAAAAGCTTGTCTCTCTATTAGAGAAAGCTGCTTCATTCAATATTCAGTGCAAATCTAGCCAAACTGACAGATGCTTATGTCTTATGAAATAAAATGTTTTCTGCAATGCTGTAAGACAGTTTTTAATGTGTTAGAAGTTATATGCACAAAAACTAATGTTAGAGCTTCAATGCTCAAGATTGTCAGTTTACAGGTTTCTGAGTCCAGTAATGTTGAAATAGTGCTTCTGTTCAAATGAAGTGAAATCTAGCCCAAATCTGCTCAAAAGCTTGTCTCTCTATTAGAGAAAGCTGCTTCATTCAATGTTCAGTGCAAATCTAGCCAAACTGACAGATGCTTATGTCTTATGAAATAAAATGTTTTCTGCAATGCTGTAAGACAGTTTTTAATGTGTTAGAAGTTATATGCAGAAAAAGTTATTTTAGGACTTCAATGCTCAAGATGGTCAGTTTACAGGTTTCTGAGTCCAGTAATGTTGAAATAATGCTTCTGTTCAAATGAAGTGAAATCTAGCCCAAATCTGCTCAAAAGCTTGTCTCTCTATTAGAGAAAGCTGCTTCATTCAATGTTCAGTGCAAATCTAGCCAAACTGACAGATGCTTATGTCTTATGAAATAAAATGTTTTCTGCAATGCTGTAAGACAGTTTTTAATGTGTTAGAAGTTATATGCACAAAAAGGTAATTTAGGACTTCAATGCTCAAGATTGTCAGTTTACAGGTTTCTGAGTCCAGTAATGTTGAAATAGTGCTTCTGTTCAAATGAAGGGAAACATAGCCCAAATCTGCTCAAAAGCTTGTCTCTCTATTAGAGAAAGCTGCTTCATTCAATGTTCAGTGCAAATCTAGCCAAACTGACAGATGCTTATGTCTTATGAAATAAAATGTTTTCTGCAATGCTGTAAGACAGTTTTTAATGTGTTAGAAGTTATATGCACAAAAAGTTATTTTAGGACTTCAATGCTCAAGATGGTCAGTTTACAGGTTTCTGAGTCCAGTAATGTTGAAATAGTGCTTCTGTTCAAATGAAGTGAAATCTAGCCCAAATCTGCTCAAAAGCTTGTCTCTCTATTAGAGAAAGCTGCTTCATTCAATATTCAGTGCAAATCTTGCCAAACTGAAAGAAGCTTATGCCTTATGAAATAAAATGTTTTTGCAATGCTGTAAGACAGTTTTTAATGTGTTAGAAGTTATATGCACAAAAAGGTATTTTAGGACTTCAATGCTCAAGATTGTCAGTTTACAGGTTTCTGAGTCCAGTAATGTTGAAATAGTGCTTCTGTTCAAATGAAGTGAAATCTAGCCCAAATCTGCTCAAAAGCTTGTTTCTCTATTAGAGAAAGCTGCTTCATTCAATGTTCAGTGCAAATCTAGCCAAACTGACAGATGCTTATGTCTTATGAAATAAAATGTTTTCTGCAATGCTGTAAGACAGTTTTTAATGTGTTAGAAGTTATATGCACAAAAAGTTATTTTAGGACTTCAATGCTCAAGATGGTCAGTTTACAGGTTTCTGAGTCCAGCAATGTTGAAATAGTGCTTCTGTTCAAATGAAGTGAAATCTAGCCCAAATCTGCTCAAAAGCTTGTCTCTCTATTAGGGAAAGCTGCTTCATTCAATGTTCAGTGCAAATCTAGCCAAACTGACAGATGCTTATGTCTTATGAAATAAAATGTTTTCTGCAATGCTGTAAGACAGTTTTTAATGTGTTAGAAGTTATATGCACAAAAACTAATGTTAGAGCTTCAATGCTCAAGATTGTCAGTTTACAGGTTTCTGAGTCCAGTAATGTTGAAATAGTGCTTCTGTTCAAATGAAGGGAAACATAGCCCAAATCTGCTCAAAAGCTTGTCTCTCTATTAGAGAAAGCTGCTTCATTCAATGGTCAGTGCAAATCTAGCCAAACTGACAGATGCTTATGTCTTATGAAATAAAATGTTTTCTGCAATGCTGTAAGACAGTTTTTAATGTGTTAGAGGTTATATGCAGAAAAAGTTATTTTAGGACTTCAATGCTCAAGATGGTCAGTTTACAGGTTTCTGAGTCCTGTAATGTTGAAATAGTGCTTCTGTTCAAATGAAGTGAAATCTATCCCAAATCTGCTCAAAAGCTTGTCTCTCTATTAGAGAAAGCTGCTTCATTCAATATTCAGTGCAAATCTAGCCAAACTGAAAGATGCTTATGTCTTATGAAATAAAATGTTTTTGCAATGCTGTAAGACAGTTTTTAATGTGTTAGAAGTTATATGCACAAAAAGGTATTTTAGGACTTCAATGCTAAAGGTTGTCAGTTTACAGGTTTCTGAGTCCAGTAATGTTGAAATAGTGCTTCTGTTCAAATGAAGTGAAATCTAGCCCAAATCTGCTCAAAAGCTTGTCTCTCTATTAGAGAAAGCTGCTTCCTTCAATGTTCAGTGCAAATCTAGCCAAACTGACAGATGCTTATGTCTTATGAAATAAAATGTTTTCTGCAATGCTGTAAGACAGTTTTTAATGTGTTAGAAGTTATATGCAGAAAAAGTTGTTTTAGGACTTCAATGCTCAAGATGGTCAGTTTACAGGTTTCTGAGTCCAGTAATGTTGAAATAGTGCTTCTGTTCAAATGAAGTGAAATCTAGCCCAAATCTGCTCAAAAGCTTGTCTCTCTATTAGAGAAAGCTGCTTCATTCAATATTCAGTGCAAATCTAGCCAAACTGACAGATGCTTATGTCTTATGAAATAAAATGTTTTTGCAATGCTGTAAGACAGTTTTTAATGTGTTAGAAACTATATGCACAAAAACTAATGTTAGAGCTTCAATGCTCAAGATTGTCAGTTTACAGGTTTCTGAGTCCAGTAATGTTGAAATAGTGCTTCTGTTCAAATGAAGTGAAATCTAGCCCAAATCTGCTCAAAAGCTTGTCTCTCTATTAGAGAAAGCTGCTTCATTCAATATTCAGTGCAAATCTTGCCAAACTGAAAGATGCTAATGCCTTATGAAATACAATGTTTTTGCAATGCTGTAAGACCGTTTTTAATGTGTTAGAAGTTATATGCACAAAAACTTATGTTAGGACTTTAATGCTCAAGATTGTCAGTTTACAGGTTTCTGAGTCCAGTAATGTTGAAATAGTGCTTCTGTTCAAATGAAGTGAAATCTAGCCCAAATCTGCTCAAAAGCTTGTCTCTCTATTAGAGAAAGCTGCTTCATTCAATATTCAGTGCAAATCTAGCCAAACTGACAGATGCTTATGTCTTATGAAATAAAATGTTTTCTGCAATGCTGTAAGACAGTTTTTAATGTGTTAGAAACTATATGCACAAAAACTAATGTTAGAGCTTCAATGCTCAAGATTGTCAGTTTACAGGTTTCTGAGTCCAGTAATGTTGAAATAGTGCTTCTGTTCAAATGAAGTGAAATCTAGCCCAAATCTGCTCAAAAGCTTGTCTCTCTATTAGAGAAAGCTGCTTCATTCAATATTCAGTGCAAATCTTGCCAAACTGAAAGATGCTAATGCCTTATGAAATACAATGTTTTTGCAATGCTGTAAGACCAGTTTTTAATGTGTTAGAAGTTATATGCACAAAAACTTATGTTAGGACTTTAATGCTCAAGATTGTCAGTTTACAGGTTTCTGAGTCCAGTAATGTTGAAATAGTGCTTCTGTTCAAATGAAGTGAAATCTAGCCCAAATCTGCTCAAAAGCTTGTCTCTCTATTAGAGAAAGCTGCTTCATTCAATGTTCAGTGCAAATCTAGCCAAACTGACAGATGCTTATGTCTTATGAAATAAAATGTTTTCTGCAATGCTGTAAGACAGTTTTTAATGTGTTAGAAGTTATATGCACAAAAACTAATGTTAGAGCTTCAATGCTCAAGATTGTCAGTTTACAGGTTTCTGAGTCCAGTAATGTTGAAATAGTGCTTCTGTTCAAATGAAGTGAAATCTAGCCCAAATCTGCTCAAAAGCTTGTCTCTCTATTAGAGAAAGCTGCTTCATTCAATGTTCAGTGCAAATCTAGCCAAACTGACAGATGCTTATGTCTTATGAAATAAAATGTTTTCTGCAATGCTGTAAGACAGTTTTTAATGTGTTAGAAGTTATATGCAGAAAAAGTTATTTTAGGACTTCAATGCTCAAGATGGTCAGTTTACAGGTTTCTGAGTCCAGTAATGTTGAAATAATGCTTCTGTTCAAATGAAGTGAAATCTAGCCCAAATCTGCTCAAAAGCTTGTCTCTCTATTAGAGAAAGCTGCTTCATTCAATGTTCAGTGCAAATCTAGCCAAACTGACAGATGCTTATGTCTTATGAAATAAAATGTTTTCTGCAATGCTGTAAGACAGTTTTTAATGTGTTAGAAGTTATATGCACAAAAAGGTAATTTAGGACTTCAATGCTCAAGATTGTCAGTTTACAGGTTTCTGAGTCCAGTAATGTTGAAATAGTGCTTCTGTTCAAATGAAGTGAAATCTAGCCCAAATTAGCTCAAAAGCTTGTCTCTCTATTAGAGAAAGCTGCTTCATTCAATGTTCAGTGCAAATCTTGCCAAACTGAAAGATGCTTATGTCTTATGAAATACAATGTTTTCTGCAATGCTGTAAGAGAGTTTTTAATGTGTTAGAAGTTATATGCACAAAAACTAATGTTAGAGCTTCAATGCTCAAGTTTGTCAGTTTACAGGTTTCTGAGTCCAGTAATGTTGAAATAGTGCTTCTGTTCAAATGAAGGGAAACATAGCCCAAATCTGCTCAAAAGCTTGTCTCTCTATTAGAGAAAGCTGCTTCATTCAATATTCAGTGCAAATCTTGCCAAACTGAAAGAAGCTTATGCCTTATGAAATAAAATGTTTTTGCAATGCTGTAAGACAGTTTTTAATGTGTTAGAAGTTATATGCACAAAAAGGTATTTTAGGACTTCAACGCTCAAGATTGTCAGTTTACAGGTTTCTGAGTCCAGTAATGTTGAAATAGTGCTTCTGTTCAAATGAAGTGAAATCTAGCCCAAATCTGCTCAAAAGCTTGTTTCTCTATTAGAGAAAGCTGCTTCATTCAATGTTCAGTGCAAATCTAGCCAAACTGACAGATGCTTATGTCTTATGAAATAAAATGTTTTCTGCAATGCTGTAAGACAGTTTTTAATGTGTTAGAAGTTATATGCACAAAAAGTTATTTTAGGACTTCAATGCTCAAGATGGTCAGTTTACAGGTTTCTGAGTCCAGTAATGTTGAAATAGTGCTTCTGTTCAAATGAAGTGAAATCTAGCTCAAATCTGCTCAAAAGCTTGTCCTCTATTAGAGAAAGCTGCTTCATTCAATGTTCAGTGCAAATCTAGCCAAACTGACAGATGCTTATGAAATAAAATGTTTTCTGCAATGCTGTAAGACAGTTTTTAATGTGTTAGAAGTTATATGCAGAAAAAGTTATTTTAGGACTTCAATGCTCAAGATGGTCAGTTTACAGGTTTCTGAGTCCAGTAAATGTTGAAATAGTGCTTCTGTTCAAATGAAGTGAAATCTAGCTCAAATCTGCTCAAAAGCTTGTCTCTCTATTAGGGAAAGCTGCTTCATTCAATGTTCAGTGCAAATCTAGCCAAACTGACAGATGCTTATGTCTTATGAAATAAAATGTTTTCTGCAATGCTGTAAGACAGTTTTTAATGTGTTAGAAGTTATATGCAGAAAAAGTTATTTTAGGACTTCAATGCTCAAGATGGTCAGTTTACAGGTTTCTGAGTCCAGTAAATGTTGAAATAGTGCTTCTGTTCAAATGAAGTGAAATCTAGCCCAAATCTGCTCAAAAGCTTGTCTCTCTATTAGAGAAAGCTGCTTCATTCAATATTCAGTGCAAATCTTGCCAAACTGAAAGAAGCTTATGCCTTATGAAATAAAATGTTTTTGCAATGCTGTAAGACAGTTTTTAATGTGTTAGAAGTTATATGCACAAAAAGGTATTTTAGGACTTCAATGCTCAAGATTGTCAGTTTACAGGTTTCTGAGTCCAGTAATGTTGAAATAGTGCTTCTGTTCAAATGAAGTGAAATCTAGCTCAAATCTGCTCAAAAGCTTGTCTCTCTATTAGAGAAAGCTGCTTCATTCAATGTTCAGTGCAAATCTAGCCAAACTGACAGATGCTTATGAAATAAAATGTTTTCTGCAATGCTGTAAGACAGTTTTTAATGTGTTAGAAGTTATATGCAGAAAAAGTTATTTTAGGACTTCAATGCTCAAGATGGTCAGTTTACAGGTTTCTGAGTCCAGTAAATGTTGAAATAGTGCTTCTGTTCAAATGAAGTGAAATCTAGCCCAAATCTGCTCAAAAGCTTGTCTCTCTATTAGAAAAAGCTGCTTCATTCAATATTCAGTGCAAATCTTGCCAAACTGAAAGAAGCTTATGCCTTATGAAATAAAATGTTTTTGCAATGCTGTAAGACCGTTTTTAATGTGTTAGAAGTTATATGCACAAAAACTTATGTTAGGACTTTAATGCTCAAGATTGTCAGTTTACAGGTTTCTGAGTCCAGTAATGTTGAAATAGTGCTTCTGTTCAAATGAAGTGAAATCTAGCCCAAATCTGCTCAAAAGCTTGTCTCTCTATTAGAGAAAGCTGCTTCATTCAATATTCAGTGCAAATCTAGACAAACTGACAGATGCTTATGTCTTATGAAATAAAATGTTTTTGCAATGCTGTAAGACAGTTTTTAATGTGTTAGAAGTTATATGCACAAAAAGGTATTTTAGGACTTCAATGCTAAAGGTTGTCAGTTTACAGGTTTCTGAGTCCAGTAATGTTGAAATAGTGCTTCTGTTCAAATGAAGTGAAATCTAGCCCAAATCTGCTCAAAAGCTTGTCTCTCTATTAGAGAAAGCTGCTTCCTTCAATGTTCAGTGCAAATCTAGCCAAACTGACAGATGCTTATGTCTTATGAAATAAAATGTTTTCTGCAATGCTGTAAGACAGTTTTTAATGTGTTAGAAGTTATATGCAGAAAAAGTTGTTTTAGGACTTCAATGCTCAAGATGGTCAGTTTACAGGTTTCTGAGTCCAGTAATGTTGAAATAGTGCTTCTGTTCAAATGAAGTGAAATCTAGCCCAAATCTGCTCAAAAGCTTGTCTCTCTATTAGAGAAAGCTGCTTCATTCAATATTCAGTGCAAATCTAGCCAAACTGACAGATGCTTATGTCTTATGAAATAAAATGTTTTCTGCAATGCTGTAAGACAGTTTTTAATGTGTTAGAAGTTATATGCACAAAAAGTTATTTTAGGACTTCAATGCTCAAGATGGTCAGTTTACAGGTTTCTGAGTCCAGTAATGTTGAAATAGTGCTTCTGTTCAAATGAAGTGAAATCTAGCCCAAATCTGCTCAAAAGCTTGTCTCTCTATTAGAGAAAGCTGCTTCATTCAATATTCAGTGCAAATCTTGCCAAACTGAAAGAAGCTTATGCCTTATGAAATAAAATGTTTTTGCAATGCTGTAAGACAGTTTTTAATGTGTTAGAAGTTATATGCACAAAAAGGTATTTTAGGACTTCAACGCTCAAGATTGTCAGTTTACAGGTTTCTGAGTCCAGTAATGTTGAAATAGTGCTTCTGTTCAAATGAAGTGAAATCTAGCCCAAATCTGCTCAAAAGCTTGTTTCTCTATTAGAGAAAGCTGCTTCATTCAATGTTCAGTGCAAATCTAGCCAAACTGACAGATGCTTATGTCTTATGAAATAAAATGTTTTCTGCAATGCTGTAAGACAGTTTTTAATGTGTTAGAAGTTATATGCACAAAAACTAATGTTAGAGCTTCAATGCTCAAGATTGTCAGTTTACAGGTTTCTGAGTCCAGTAATGTTGAAATAGTGCTTCTGTTCAAATGAAGTGAAATCTAGCCCAAATCTGCTCAAAAGCTTGTCTCTCTATTAGAGAAAGCTGCTTCATTCAATGTTCAGTGCAAATCTAGCCAAACTGACAGATGCTTATGTCTTATGAAATAAAATGTTTTCTGCAATGCTGTAAGACAGTTTTTAATGTGTTAGAAGTTATATGCACAAAAAGTTATTTTAGGACTTCAATGCTCAAGATGGTCAGTTTACAGGTTTCTGAGTCCAGTAATGTTGAAATAATGCTTCTGTTCAAATGAAGTGAAATCTAGCCCAAATCTGCTCAAAAGCTTGTCTCTCTATTAGAGAAAGCTGCTTCATTCAATGTTCAGTGCAAATCTAGCCAAACTGACAGATGCTTATGTCTTATGAAATAAAATGTTTTCTGCAATGCTGTAAGACAGTTTTTAATGTGTTAGAAGTTATATGCACAAAAAGGTAATTTAGGACTTCAATGCTCAAGATTGTCAGTTTACAGGTTTCTGAGTCCAGTAATGTTGAAATAGTGCTTCTGTTCAAATGAAGTGAAATCTAGCCCAAATTAGCTCAAAAGCTTGTCTCTCTATTAGAGAAAGCTGCTTCATTCAATGTTCAGTGCAAATCTTGCCAAACTGAAAGATGCTTATGACTTATGAAATACAATGTTTTCTGCAATGCTGTAAGACAGTTTTTAATGTGTTAGAAGTTATATGCACAAAAACTAATGTTAGAGCTTCAATGCTCAAGTTTGTCAGTTTACAGGTTTCTGAGTCCAGTAATGTTGAAATAGTGCTTCTGTTCAAATGAAGGGAAACATAGCCCAAATCTGCTCAAAAGCTTGTCTCTCTATTAGAGAAAGCTGCTTCATTCAATATTCAGTGCAAATCTTGCCAAACTGAAAGAAGCTTATGCCTTATGAAATAAAATGTTTTTGCAATGCTGTAAGACAGTTTTTAATGTGTTAGAAGTTATATGCACAAAAAGGTATTTTAGGACTTCAACGCTCAAGATTGTCAGTTTACAGGTTTCTGAGTCCAGTAATGTTGAAATAGTGCTTCTGTTCAAATGAAGTGAAATCTAGCCCAAATCTGCTCAAAAGCTTGTTTCTCTATTAGAGAAAGCTGCTTCATTCAATGTTCAGTGCAAATCTAGCCAAACTGACAGATGCTTATGTCTTATGAAATAAAATGTTTTCTGCAATGCTGTAAGACAGTTTTTAATGTGTTAGAAGTTATATGCACAAAAAGTTATTTTAGGACTTCAATGCTCAAGATGGTCAGTTTACAGGTTTCTGAGTCCAGTAATGTTGAAATAGTGCTTCTGTTCAAATGAAGTGAAATCTAGCTCAAATCTGCTCAAAAGCTTGTCTCTCTATTAGAGAAAGCTGCTTCATTCAATGTTCAGTGCAAATCTAGCCAAACTGACAGATGCTTATGAAATAAAATGTTTTCTGCAATGCTGTAAGACAGTTTTTAATGTGTTAGAAGTTATATGCAGAAAAAGTTATTTTAGGACTTCAATGCTCAAGATGGTCAGTTTACAGGTTTCTGAGTCCAGTAAATGTTGAAATAGTGCTTCTGTTCAAATGAAGTGAAATCTAGCTCAAATCTGCTCAAAAGCTTGTCTCTCTATTAGGGAAAGCTGCTTCATTCAATGTTCAGTGCAAATCTAGCCAAACTGACAGATGCTTATGTCTTATGAAATAAAATGTTTTCTGCAATGCTGTAAGACAGTTTTTAATGTGTTAGAAGTTATATGCAGAAAAAGTTATTTTAGGACTTCAATGCTCAAGATGGTCAGTTTACAGGTTTCTGAGTCCAGTAAATGTTGAAATAGTGCTTCTGTTCAAATGAAGTGAAATCTAGCCCAAATCTGCTCAAAAGCTTGTCTCTCTATTAGAGAAAGCTGCTTCATTCAATATTCAGTGCAAATCTTGCCAAACTGAAAGAAGCTTATGCCTTATGAAATAAAATGTTTTTGCAATGCTGTAAGACAGTTTTTAATGTGTTAGAAGTTATATGCACAAAAAGGTATTTTAGGACTTCAATGCTCAAGATTGTCAGTTTACAGGTTTCTGAGTCCAGTAATGTTGAAATAGTGCTTCTGTTCAAATGAAGTGAAATCTAGCCCAAATCTGCTCAAAAGCTTGTTTCTCTATTAGAGAAAGCTGCTTCATTCAATGTTCAGTGCAAATCTAGCCAAACTGACAGATGCTTATGTCTTATGAAATAAAATGTTTTCTGCAATACTGTAAGACAGTTTTTAATGTGTTAGAAGTTATATGCACAAAAAGTTATTTTAGGACTTCAATGCTCAAGATGGTCAGTTTACAGGTTTCTGAGTCCAGCAATGTTGAAATAGTGCTTCTGTTCAAATGAAGTGAAATCTAGCCCAAATCTGCTCAAAAGCTTGTCTCTCTATTAGGGAAAGCTGCTTCATTCAATGTTCAGTGCAAATCTAGCCAAACTGACAGATGCTTATGTCTTATGAAATAAAATGTTTTCTGCAATGCTGTAAGACAGTTTTTAATGTGTTAGAAGTTATATGCACAAAAACTAATGTTAGAGCTTCAATGCTCAAGATTGTCAGTTTACAGGTTTCTGAGTCCAGTAATGTTGAAATAGTGCTTCTGTTCAAATGAAGGGAAACATAGCCCAAATCTGCTCAAAAGCTTGTCTCTCTATTAGAGAAAGCTGCTTCATTCAATATTCAGTGCAAATCTTGCCAAACTGAAAGATGCTAATGCCTTATGAAATACAATGTTTTTGCAATGCTGTAAGACCGTTTTTAATGTGTTAGAAGTTATATGCACAAAAACTTATGTTAGGACTTTAATGCTCAAGATTGTCAGTTTACAGGTTTCTGAGTCCAGTAATGTTGAAATAGTGCTTCTGTTCAAATGAAGTGAAATCTAGCCCAAATCTGCTCAAAAGCTTGTCTCTCTATTAGAGAAAGCTGCTTCATTCAATGTTCAGTGCAAATCTAGCCAAACTGACAGATGCTTATGTCTTATGAAATAAAATGTTTTCTGCAATGCTGTAAGACAGTTTTTAATGTGTTAGAGGTTATATGCAGAAAAAGTTATTTTAGGACTTCAATGCTCAAGATGGTCAGTTTACAGGTTTCTGAGTCCTGTAATGTTGAAATAGTGCTTCTGTTCAAATGAAGTGAAATCTATCCCAAATCTGCTCAAAAGCTTGTCTCTCTATTAGAGAAAGCTGCTTCATTCAATATTCAGTGCAAATCTAGCCAAACTGACAGATGCTTATGTCTTATGAAATAAAATGTTTTTGCAATGCTGTAAGACAGTTTTTAATGTGTTAGAAGTTATATGCACAAAAAGGTATTTTAGGACTTCAATGCTAAAGGTTGTCAGTTTACAGGTTTCTGAGTCCAGTAATGTTGAAATAGTGCTTCTGTTCAAATGAAGTGAAATCTAGCCCAAATCTGCTCAAAAGCTTGTCTCTCTATTAGAGAAAGCTGCTTCCTTCAATGTTCAGTGCAAATCTAGCCAAACTGACAGATGCTTATGTCTTATGAAATAAAATGTTTTCTGCAATGCTGTAAGACAGTTTTTAATGTGTTAGAAGTTATATGCAGAAAAAGTTGTTTTAGGACTTCAATGCTCAAGATGGTCAGTTTACAGGTTTCTGAGTCCAGTAATGTTGAAATAGTGCTTCTGTTCAAATGAAGTGAAATCTAGCCCAAATCTGTTCAAAAGCTTGTCTCTCTATTAGAGAAAGCTGCTTCATTCAATGTTCAGTGCAAATCTTGCCAAACTGAAAGATGCTTATGTCTTATGAAATACAATGTTTTCTGCAATGCTGTAAGACAGTTTTTAATGTGTTAGAAGTTATATGCACAAAAACTAATGTTAGAGCTTCAATGCTCAAGTTTGTCAGTTTACAGGTTTCTGAGTCCAGTAATGTTGAAATAGTGCTTCTGTTCAAATGAAGGGAAACATAGCCCAAATCTGCTCAAAAGCTTGTCTCTCTATTAGAGAAAGCTGCTTCATTCAATGTTCAGTGCAAATCTAGCCAAACTGACAGATGCTTATGTCTTATGAAATAAAATGTTTTCTGCAATGCTGTAAGACAGTTTTTAATGTGTTAGAAGTTATATGCACAAAAAGTTATTTTAGGACTTCAATGCTCAAGATGGTCAGTTTACAGGTTTCTGAGTCCAGTAATGTTGAAATAGTGCTTCTGTTCAAATGAAGTGAAATCTAGCCCAAATCTGCTCAAAAGCTTGTCTCTCTATTAGAGAAAGCTGCTTCATTCAATATTCAGTGCAAATCTTGCCAAACTGAAAGAAGCTTATGCCTTATGAAATAAAATGTTTTTGCAATGCTGTAAGACAGTTTTTAATGTGTTAGAAGTTATATGCACAAAAAGGTATTTTAGGACTTCAATGCTCAAGATTGTCAGTTTACAGGTTTCTGAGTCCAGTAATGTTGAAATAGTGCTTCTGTTCAAATGAAGTGAAATCTAGCCCAAATCTGCTCAAAAGCTTGTTTCTCTATTAGAGAAAGCTGCTTCATTCAATGTTCAGTGCAAATCTAGCCAAACTGACAGATGCTTATGTCTTATGAAATAAAATGTTTTCTGCAATGCTGTAAGACAGTTTTTAATGTGTTAGAAGTTATATGCACAAAAAGTTATTTTAGGACTTCAATGCTCAAGATGGTCAGTTTACAGGTTTCTGAGTCCAGCAATGTTGAAATAGTGCTTCTGTTCAAATGAAGTGAAATCTAGCCCAAATCTGCTCAAAAGCTTGTCTCTCTATTAGGGAAAGCTGCTTCATTCAATGTTCAGTGCAAATCTAGCCAAACTGACAGATGCTTATGTCTTATGAAATAAAATGTTTTCTGCAATGCTGTAAGACAGTTTTTAATGTGTTAGAAGTTATATGCACAAAAACTAATGTTAGAGCTTCAATGCTCAAGATTGTCAGTTTACAGGTTTCTGAGTCCAGTAATGTTGAAATAGTGCTTCTGTTCAAATGAAGGGAAACATAGCCCAAATCTGCTCAAAAGCTTGTCTCTCTATTAGAGAAAGCTGCTTCATTCAATGTTCAGTGCAAATCTAGCCAAACTGACAGATGCTTATGTCTTATGAAATAAAATGTTTTCTGCAATGCTGTAAGACAGTTTTTAATGTGTTAGAGGTTATATGCAGAAAAAGTTATTTTAGGACTTCAATGCTCAAGATGGTCAGTTTACAGGTTTCTGAGTCCTGTAATGTTGAAATAGTGCTTCTGTTCAAATGAAGTGAAATCTATCCCAAATCTGCTCAAAAGCTTGTCTCTCTATTAGAGAAAGCTGCTTCATTCAATATTCAGTGCAAATCTAGCCAAACTGACAGATGCTTATGTCTTATGAAATAAAATGTTTTTGCAATGCTGTAAGACAGTTTTTAATGTGTTAGAAGTTATATGCACAAAAAGGTATTTTAGGACTTCAATGCTAAAGGTTGTCAGTTTACAGGTTTCTGAGTCCAGTAATGTTGAAATAGTGCTTCTGTTCAAATGAAGTGAAATCTAGCCCAAATCTGCTCAAAAGCTTGTCTCTCTATTAGAGAAAGCTGCTTCCTTCAATGTTCAGTGCAAATCTAGCCAAACTGACAGATGCTTATGTCTTATGAAATAAAATGTTTTCTGCTATGCTGTAAGACAGTTTTTAATGTGTTAGAAGTTATATGCAGAAAAAGTTGTTTTAGGACTTCAATGCTCAAGATTGTCAGTTTACAGGTTTCTGAGTCCAGTAATGTTGAAATAGTGCTTCTGTTCAAATGAAGTGAAATCTAGCCCAAATCTGCTCAAAAGCTTGTCTCTCTATTAGAGAAAGCTGCTTCATTCAATATTCAGTGCAAATCTAGCCAAACTGACAGATGCTTATGTCTTATGAAATAAAATGTTTTCTGCAATGCTGTAAGACAGTTTTTAATGTGTTAGAAACTATATGCACAAAAACTAATGTTAGAGCTTCAATGCTCAAGATTGTCAGTTTACAGGTTTCTGAGTCCAGTAATGTTGAAATAGTGCTTCTGTTCAAATGAAGTGAAATCTAGCCCAAATCTGCTCAAAAGCTTGTCTCTCTATTAGAGAAAGCTGCTTCATTCAATGTTCAGTGCAAATCTAGCCAAACTGACAGATGCTTATGTCTTATGAAATAAAATGTTTTCTGCAATGCTGTAAGACAGTTTTTAATGTGTTAGAAACTATATGCACAAAAACTAATGTTAGAGCTTCAATGCTCAAGATTGTCAGTTTACAGGTTTCTGAGTCCAATAATGTTGAAATAGTGCTTCTGTTCAAATGAAGTGAAATCTAGCCCAAATCTGCTCAAAAGCTTGTCTCTCTATTAGAGAAAGCTGCTTCATTCAATGTTCAGTGCAAATCTAGCCAAACTGACAGATGCTTATGTCTTATGAAATAAAATGTTTTCTGCAATGCTGTAAGACAGTTTTTAATGTGTTAGAAGTTATATGCACAAAAAGTTATTTTAGGACTTCAATGCTCAAGATGGTCAGTTTACAGGTTTCTGAGTCCAGTAATGTTGAAATAGTGCTTCTGTTCAAATGAAGTGAAATCTAGCCCAAATCTGCTCAAAAGCTTGTCTCTCTATTAGAGAAAGCTGCTTCATTCAATCTTCAGTGCAAAACTAGCCAAACTGACAGATGCTTATGTCTTATGAAATAAAATGTTTTCTGCAATGCTGTAAGACAGTTTATAATGTGTTAGAAGTTATATGCACAAAAACTAATGTTAGAGCTTCAATGCTCAAGATTGTCAGTTTACAGGTTTCTGAGTCCAGTAATGTTGAAATAGTGCTTCTGTTCAAATGAAGTGAAATCTAGCCCAAATCTGCTCAAAAGCTTGTCTCTCTATTAGAGAAAGCTGCTTCATTCAATATTCAGTGCAAATCTTGCCAAACTGAAAGAAGCTTATGCCTTATGAAATAAAATGTTTTTGCAATGCTTGTAAGACAGTTTTTAATGTGTTAGAAGTTATATGCACAAAAAGGTATTTTAGGACTTCAACGCTCAAGATTGTCAGTTTACAGGTTTCTGAGTCCAGTAATGTTGAAATAGTGCTTCTGTTCAAATGAAGTGAAATCTAGCCCAAATCTGCTCAAAAGCTTGTCTCTCTATTAGAGAAAGCTGCTTCATTCAATGTTCAGTGCAAATCTAGCCAAACTGACAGATGCTTATGTCTTATGAAATAAAATGTTTTCTGCAATGCTGTAAGACAGTTTTTAATGTGTTAGAAGTTATATGCACAAAAAGTTATTTTAGGACTTCAATGCTCAAGATGGTCAGTTTACAGGTTTCTGAGTCCAGTAATGTTGAAATAGTGCTTCTGTTCAAATGAAGTGAAATCTAGCTCAAATCTGCTCAAAAGCTTGTCTCTCTATTAGAGAAAGCTGCTTCATTCAATATTCAGTGCAAATCTTGCCAAACTGAAAGAAGCTTATGCCTTATGAAATAAAATGTTTTTGCAATGCTGTAAGACAGTTTTTAATGTGTTAGAAGTTATATGCACAAAAAGTTATTTTAGGACTTCAATGCTCAAGATGGTGAGTTTACAGGTTTCTGAGTCCAGTAATGTTGAAATAGTGCTTCTGTTCAAATGAAGTGAAATCTAGCCCAAATCTGCTCAAAAGCTTGTCTCTCTATTAGAGAAAGCTGCTTCATTCAATGTTCAGTGCAAATCTAGCCAAACTGACAGATGCTTATGTCTTATGAAATAAAATGTTTTCTGCAATGCTGTAAGACAGTTTTTAATGTGTTAGAAGTTATATGCACAAAAAGTTATTTTAGGACTTCAATGCTCAAGATTGTCAGTTTACAGGTTTCTGAGTCCAGTAATGGTGAAATAGTGCTTCTGTTCAAATGAAGGGAAACATAGCCCAAATCTGCTCAAAAGCTTGTCTCTCTATTAGAGAAAGCTGCTTCATTCAATATTCAGTGCAAATCTTGCCAAACTGAAAGATGCTAATGCCTTATGAAATACAATGTTTTTGCAATGCTGTAAGACCGTTTTTAATGTGTTAGAAACTATATGCACAAAAACTAATGTTAGAGCTTCAATGCTCAAGATTGTCAGTTTACAGGTTTCTGAGTCCAGTAATGTTGAAATAGTGCTTCTGTTCAAATGAAGTGAAATCTAGCCCAAATCTGCTCAAAAGCTTGTCTCTCTATTAGAGAAAGCTGCTTCATTCAATGTTCAGTGCAAATCTAGCCAAACTGACAGATGCTTATGTCTTATGAAATAAAATGTTTTCTGCAATGCTGTAAGACAGTTTTTAATGTGTTAGAAGTTATATGCAGAAAAAGTTGTTTTAGGACTTCAATGCTCAAGATGGTCAGTTTACAGGTTTCTGAGTCCAGTAATGTTGAAATAGTGCTTCTGTTCAAATGAAGTGAAATCTAGCCCAAATCTGCTCAAAAGCTTGTCTCTCTATTAGAGAAAGCTGCTTCATTCAATATTCAGTGCAAATCTAGCCAAACTGACAGATGCTTATGTCTTATGAAATAAAATGTTTTCTGCAATGCTGTAAGACAGTTTTTAATGTGTTAGAAACTATATGCACAAAAACTAATGTTAGAGCTTCAATGCTCAAGATTGTCAGTTTACAGGTTTCTGAGTCCAGTAATGTTGAAATAGTGCTTCTGTTCAAATGAAGTGAAATCTAGCCCAAATCTGCTCAAAAGCTTGTCTCTCTATTAGAGAAAGCTGCTTCATTCAATGTTCAGTGCAAATCTAGCCAAACTGACAGATGCTTATGTCTTATGAAATAAAATGTTTTCTGCAATGCTGTAAGACAGTTTTTAATGTGTTAGAAGTTATATGCAGAAAAAGTTATTTTAGGACTTCAATGCTCAAGATGGTCAGTTTACAGGTTTCTGAGTCCAGTAATGTTGAAATAGTGCTTCTGTTCAAATGAAGTGAAATCTAGCCCAAATCTGCTCAAAAGCTTGTCTCTCTATTAGAGAAAGCTGCTTCATTCAATATTCAGTGCAAATCTTGCCAAACTGAAAGAAGCTTATGCCTTATGAAATAAAATGTTTTTGCAATGCTTGTAAGACAGTTTTTAATGTGTTAGAAGTTATATGCACAAAAAGGTATTTTAGGACTTCAACGCTCAAGATTGTCAGTTTACAGGTTTCTGAGTCCAGTAATGTTGAAATAGTGCTTCTGTTCAAATGAAGTGAAATCTAGCCCAAATCTGCTCAAAAGCTTGTTTCTCTATTAGAGAAAGCTGCTTCATTCAATGTTCAGTGCAAATCTAGCCAAACTGACAGATGCTTATGTCTTATGAAATAAAATGTTTTCTGCAATGCTGTAAGACAGTTTTTAATGTGTTAGAAGTTATATGCACAAAAAGTTATTTTAGGACTTCAATGCTCAAGATGGTCAGTTTACAAGTTTCTGAGTCCAGTAATGTTGAAATAGTGCTTCTGTTCAAATGAAGTGAAATCTAGCCCAAATCTGCTCAAAAGCTTGTCTCTCTATTAGAGAAAGCTGCTTCATTCAATGTTCAGTGCAAATCTAGCCAAACTGACAGATGCTTATGTCTTATGAAATAAAATGTTTTCTGCAATGCTGTAAGACAGTTTTTAATGTGTTAGAAGTTATATGCACAAAAAGTTATTTTAGGACTTCAATGCTCAAGATGGTCAGTTTACAGGTTTCTGAGTCCAGTAATGTTGAAATAGTGCTTCTGTTCAAATGAAGTGAAATCTAGCCCAAATCTGCTCAAAAGCTTGTCTCTCTATTAGAGAAAGCTGCTTCATTCAATATTCAGTGCAAATCTTGCCAAACTGAAAGAAGCTTATGCCTTATGAAATAAAATGTTTTTGCAATGCTGTAAGACAGTTTTTAATGTGTTAGAAGTTATATGCACAAAAAGGTATTTTAGGACTTCAATGCTCAAGATTGTCAGTTTACAGGTTTCTGAGTCCAGTAATGTTGAAATAGTGCTTCTGTTCAAATGAAGTGAAATCTAGCCCAAATCTGCTCAAAAGCTTGTCTCTCTATTAGAGAAAGCTGCTTCATTCAATGTTCAGTGCAAATCTAGCCAAACTGACAGATGCTTATGTCTTATGAAATAAAATGTTTTCTGCAATGCTGTAAGACAGTTTTTAATGTGTTAGAAGTTATATGCAGAAAAAGTTATTTTAGGACTTCAATGCTCAAGATGGTCAGTTTACAGGTTTCTGAGTCCAGTAATGTTGAAATAGTGCTTCTGTTCAAATGAAGTGAAATCTAGCCCAAATCTGCTCAAAAGCTTGTCTCTCTATTAGAGAAAGCTGCTTCATTCAATATTCAGTGCAAATCTAGCCAAACTGACAGATGCTTATGTCTTATGAAATAAAATGTTTTCTGCAATGCTGTAAGACAGTTTTTAATGTGTTAGAAACTATATGCACAAAAACTAATGTTAGAGCTTCAATGCTCAAGATTGTCAGTTTACAGGTTTCTGAGTCAAGTAATGTTGAAATAGTGCTTCTGTTCAAATGAAGTGAAATCTAGCCCAAATCTGCTCAAAAGCTTGTCTCTCTATTAGAGAAAGCTGCTTCATTCAATGTTCAGTGCAAATCTAGCCAAACTGACAGATGCTTATGTCTTATGAAATAAAATGTTTTCTGCAATGCTGTAAGACAGTTTTTAATGTGTTAGAAGTTATATGCAGAAAAAGTTATTTTAGGACTTCAATGCTCAAGATGGTCAGTTTACAGGTTTCTGAGTCCAGTAATGTTGAAATAGTGCTTCTGTTCAAATGAAGTGAAATCTAGCCCAAATCTGCTCAAAAGCTTGTCTCTCTATTAGAGAAAGCTGCTTCATTCAATATTCAGTGCAAATCTTGCCAAACTGAAAGAAGCTTATGCCTTATGAAATAAAATGTTTTTGCAATGCTGTAAGACAGTTTTTAATGTGTTAGAAGTTATATGCACAAAAAGGTATTTTAGGACTTCAATGCTCAAGATTGTCAGTTTACAGGTTTCTGAGTCCAGTAATGTTGAAATAGTGCTTCTGTTCAAATGAAGTGAAATCTAGCCCAAATCTGCTCAAAAGCTTGTTTCTCTATTAGAGAAAGCTGCTTCATTCAATGTTCAGTGCAAATCTAGCCAAACTGACAGATGCTTATGTCTTATGAAATAAAATGTTTTCTGCAATGCTGTAAGACAGTTTTTAATGTGTTAGAAGTTATATGCACAAAAAGTTATTTTAGGACTTCAATGCTCAAGATGGTCAGTTTACAAGTTTCTGAGTCCAGTAATGTTGAAATAGTGCTTCTGTTCAAATGAAGTGAAATCTAGCCCAAATCTGCTCAAAAGCTTGTCTCTCTATTAGAGAAAGCTGCTTCATTCAATGTTCACTGCAAATCTAGCCAAACTGACAGATGCTTATGTCTTATGAAATAAAATGTTTTCTGCAATGCTGTAAGACAGTTTTTAATGTGTTAGAAGTTATATGCACAAAAAGTTATTTTAGGACTTCAATGCTCAAGATGGTCAGTTTACAGGTTTCTGAGTCCAGTAATGTTGAAATAGTGCTTCTGTTCAAATGAAGTGAAATCTAGCTCAAATCTGCTCAAAAGCTTGTCTCTCTATTAGAGAAAGCTGCTTCATTCAATATTCAGTGCAAATCTTGCCAAACTGAAAGATGCTTATGCCTTATGAAATACAATGTTTTTGCAATGCTGTAAGACAGTTTTTAATGTGTTAGAAGTTATATGCACAAAAAGTTATTTTAGGACTTTAATGCTCAAGATGGTCAGTTTACAAGTTTCTGAGTTCAGTAATGTTGAAATAGTGCTTCTGTTCAAATGAAGTGAAATCTAGCCCAAATCTGCTAAAAAGCTTCTCTTTCTGTGAGTTAGAGCTGCTTCTTTCAATGTTCAGTGCAAATCTTGCCAAACTGAAAGATGCTTATGTCTTATGAAATACAATGTTTTCTGCAATGCTGTAAGACAGTTTTTAATGTGTTAGAAGTTATATGCACAAAAACTTATGTTAGGACTTTAATGCTCAAGATTGTCAGTTTACAGGTTTCTGAGTCCAGTAATGTTGAAATAGTGTTTCTGTTCAAATGAAGTGAAATCTAGCCCAAATCTGCTCAAAAGCTTGTCTCTCTATTAGAGAAAGCTGCTTCATTCAATATTCAGTGCAAATCTAGCCAAACTGACAGATGCTTATGCCTTATGAAATAAAATGTTTTTGCAATGCTGTAAGACAGTTTTTAATGTGTTAGAAGTTATATGCAGAAAAAGTTATTTTAGGACTTCAATGCTCAAGATGGTCAGTTTACAGGTTTCTGAGTCCAGTAATGTTGAAATAGTGCTTCTGTTCAAATGAAGTGAAATCTAGCCCAAATCTGCTCAAAAGCTTGTCTCTCTATTAGAGAAAGCTGCTTCATTCAATATTCAGTGCAAATCTAGCCAAACTGACAGATGCTTATGTCTTATGAAATAAAATGTTTTTGCAATGCTGTAAGACAGTTTTTAATGTGTTAGAAGTTATATGCACAAAAAGGTATTTTAGAACTTCAATGCTCAAGATTGTCAGTTTACAGGTTTCTGAGTCCAGTAATGTTGAAATAGTGCTTCTGTTCAAATGAAGTGAAATCTAGCCCAAATCTGCTCAAAAGCTTGTCTCTCTATTAGAGAAAGCTGCTTCATTCAATATTCAGTGCAAATCTAGCCAAACTGACAGATGCTTATGCCTCATGAAATACAATGTGTTTGCAATGCTGTAAGACAGCTTTTAATGTGTTAGAAGTTATATGCACAAAAAGGTATTTTAGGACTTCAAGGCTCAAGATTGTCAGTTTACAGGTTTCTGAGTCCAGTAATGTTGAAATAGTGCTTCTGTTCAAATGAAGTGAAATCTAGCCCAAATCTGCTCAAAAGCTTGTCTCTCTATTAGAGAAAGCTGCTTCATTCAATGTTCAGTGCAAATCTAGCCAAACTGACAGATGCTTATGTCTTATGAAATAAAATGTTTTCTGCAATGCTGTAAGACAGTTTTTAATGTGTTAGAAGTTATATGCACAAAAACTTATGTTAAGACTTCAATGCTCAAGATTGTCAGTTTACAGGTTTCTGAGTCCAGTAATGTTGAAATAGTGCTTCTGTTCAAATGAAGTGAAATCTAGCCCAAATCTGCTCAAAAGCTTGTCTCTCTATTAGAGAAAGCTGCTTCATTCAATGTTCAGTGCAAATCTAGCCAAACTGACAGATGCTTATGTCTTATGAAATAAAATGTTTTCTGCAATGCTGTAAGACAGTTTTTAATGTGTTAGAAGTTATATGCAGAAAAAGTTATTTTAGGACTTCAATGCTCAAGATGGTCAGTTTACAGGTTTCTGAGTCCAGTAATGTTGAAATAGTGCTTCTGTTCAAATGAAGTGAAATCTAGCCCAAATCTGCTCAAAAGCTTGTCTCTCTATTAGAGAAAGCTGCTTCATTCAATATTCAGTGCAAATCTAGCCAAACTGACAGATGCTTATGTCTTATGAAATAAAATGTTTTTGCAATGCTGTAAGACAGTTTTTAATGTGTTAGAAGTTATATGCACAAAAAGGTATTTTAGAACTTCAATGCTCAAGATTGTCAGTTTACAGGTTTCTGAGTCCAGTAATGTTGAAATAGTGCTTCTGTTCAAATGAAGTGAAATCTAGCCCAAATCTGCTCAAAAGCTTGTCTCTCTATTAGAGAAAGCTGCTTCATTCAATGTTCAGTGCAAATCTAGCCAAACTGACAGATGCTTATGTCTTATGAAATAAAATGTTTTCTGCAATGCTGTAAGACAGTTTTTAATGTGTTAGAAGTTATATGCACAAAAACTTATGTTAAGACTTCAATGCTCAAGATTGTCAGTTTACAGGTTTCTGAGTCCAGTAATGTTGAAATAGTGCTTCTGTTCAAATGAAGTGAAATCTAGCCCAAATCTGCTCAAAAGCTTGTCTCTCTATTAGAGAAAGCTGCTTCATTCAATGTTCAGTGCAAATCTTGCCAAACTGAAAGATGCTTATGCCTCATGAAATACAATGTGTTTGCAATGCTGTAAGACAGCTTTTAATGTGTTAGAAGTTATATGCACAAAAAGGTATTTTAGGACTTCAAGGCTCAAGATTGTCAGTTTACAGGTTTCTGAGTCCAGTAATGTTGAAATAGTGCTTCTGTTCAAATGAAGTGAAATCTAGCCCAAATCTGCTCAAAAGCTTGTCTCTCTATTAGAGAAAGCTGCTTCATTCAATGTTCAGTGCAAATCTAGCCAAGCTGACAGATGCTTATGTCTTATGAAATAAAATGTTTTCTGCAATGCTGTAAGACAGTTTTTAATGTGTTAGAAGTTATATGCACAAAAAGTTATTTTAGGACTTCAATGTTCAAGATGGTCAGTTTACAGGTTTCTGAGTCCAGTAATGTTGAAATAGTGCTTCTGTTCAAATGAAGTGAAATCTAGCCCAAATCTGCTCAAAAGCTTGTCTCTCTATTAGAGAAAGCTGCTTCATTCAATGTTCAGTGCAAATCTAGCCAAGCTGACAGATGCTTATGTCTTATGAAATAAAATGTTTTCTGCAATGCTGTAAGACAGTTTTTAATGTGTTAGAAGTTATATGCACAAAAAGTTATTTTAGGACTTTAATGCTCAAGATGGTCAGTTTACAGGTTTCTGAGTTCAGTAATGTTGAAATAGTGCTTCTGTTCAAATGAAGTGAAATCTAGCCCAAATCTGCTCAAAAGCTTGTCTCTCTATTAGAGAAAGCTGCTTCATTCAATATTCAGTGCAAATCTTGCCAAACTGAACGTTGCTTATGCCTTATGAAATACAATGTTTTTGCAATGCTGTAAGACAGTTTTTAATGTGTTAGAAGTTATATGCACAAAAAGTTATTTTAGGACTTCAATGCTCAAGATGGTCAGTTTACAGGTTTCTGAGTCCAGTAATGTTGAAATAGTGCTTCTGTTCAAATGAAGTGAAATCTAGCCCAAATCTGCTCAAAAGCTTGTCTCTGTGTGAGATAGAGCTGCTTCATTCAATGTTCAGTGCAAATCTAGCCAAACTGACAGATGCTTATGTCTTATGAAATAAAATGTTTTCTGCAATGCTGTAAGACAGTTTTTAATGTGTTAGAAGTTATATGCACAAAAAGGTATTTTAGGACTTTAATACTCAAGATGGTCAGTTTACAGGTTTCTGAGTCCAGTAATGTTGAAACAGTGCTTCTGTTCAAATGAAGGGAAACATAGCCCAAATCTGCTCAAAAGCTTGTCTCTCTATTAGAGAAAGCTGCTTCATTCAATGTTCAGTGCAAATCTAGCCAAGCTGACAGATGCTTATGTCTTATGAAATAAAATGTTTTCTGCAATGCTGTAAGACAGTTTTTAATGTGTTAGAAGTTATATGCACAAAAAGTTATTTTAGGACTTCAATGTTCAAGATGGTCAGTTTACAGGTTTCTGAGTCCAGTAATGTTGAAATAGTGCTTCTGTTCAAATGAAGTGAAATCTAGCCCAAATCTGCTCAAAAGCTTGTCTCTCTATTAGAGAAAGCTGCTTCATTCAATGTTCAGTGCAAATCTAGCCAAGCTGACAGATGCTTATGTCTTATGAAATAAAATGTTTTCTGCAATGCTGTAAGACAGTTTTTAATGTGTTAGAAGTTATATGCACAAAAAGTTATTTTAGGACTTTAATGCTCAAGATGGTCAGTTTACAGGTTTCTGAGTTCAGTAATGTTGAAATAGTGCTTCTGTTCAAATGAAGTGAAATCTAGCCCAAATCTGCTAAAAAGCTTCTCTCTCTGTGAGATAGAGCTGCTTCATTCAATGTTCAGTGCAAATCTTGCCAAACTGAAAGATGCTTATGTCTTATGAAATACAATGTTTTCTGCAATGCTGTAAGACAGTTTTTAATGTGTTAGAAGTTATATGCACAAAAACTAATGTTAGACCTTCAATGCTCAAGATTGTCAGTTTACAGGTTTCTGAGTCCAGTAATGTTGAAATAGTGCTTCTGTTCAAATGAAGGGAAACATAGCCCAAATCTGCTCAAAAGCTTGTCTCTCTATTAGAGAAAGCTGCTTCATTCAATATTCAGTGCAAATCTTGCCAAACTGAAAGATGCTAATGCCTTATGAAATACAATGTTTTTGCAATGCTGTAAGACAGTTTTTAATGTGTTAGAAGTTATATGCACAAAAACTTATGTTAGGACTTTAATGCTCAAGATTGTCAGTTTACAGGTTTCTGAGTCCAGTAATGTTGAAATAGTGCTTCTGTTCAAATGAAGTGAAATCTAGCCCAAATCTGCTCAAAAGCTTGTCTCTCTATTAGAGAAAGCTGCTTCATTCAATGTTCAGTGCAAATCTAGCCAAACTGACAGATGCTTATGTCTTATGAAATAAAATGTTTTCTGCAATGCTGTAAGACAGTTTTTAATGTGTTAGAAGTTATATGCAGAAAAAGTTATTTTAGGACTTCAATGCTCAAGATGGTCAGTTTACAGGTTTCTGAGTCCAGTAATGTTGAAATAGTGCTTCTGTTCAAATGAAGTGAAATCTAGCCCAAATCTGCTCAAATGCTTGTCTCTCTATTAGAGAAAGCTGCTTCATTCAATATTCAGTGCAAATCTTGCCAAACTGAAAGAAGCTTATGCCTTATGAAATACAATGTTTTTGCAATGCTGTAAGACAGTTTTTAATGTGTTAGAAGTTATATGCACAAAAAGGTATTTTAGGACTTCAATGCTCAATATGGTCAGTTTACAGGTTTCTGAGTCCAGTAATGTTGAAATAGTGCTTCTGTTCAAATGAAGTGAAATCTAGCCCAAATCTGCTCAAAAGCTTGTCTCTCTATTAGGGAAAGCTGCTTCATTCAATGTTCAGTGCAAATCTAGCCAAACTGACAGATGCTTATGTCTTATGAAATAAAATGTTTTCTGCAATGCTGTAAGACAGTTTTTAATGTGTTAGAAGTTATATGCACAAAAACTTATGTTAAGACTTCAATGCTCAAGATTGTCAGTTTACAGGTTTCTGAGTCCAGTAATGTTGAAATAGTGCTTCTGTTCAAATGAAGTGAAATCTAGCCCAAATCTGCTCAAAAGCTTGTCTCTCTATTAGGGAAAGCTGCTTCATTTAATGTTCAGTGCAAATCTTGCCAAACTGAAAGATGCTTATGCCTTATGAAATACAATGTGTTTGCAATGCTGTAAGACAGCTTTTAATGTGTTAGAAGTTATTTGCACAAAAAGGTATTTTAGGACTTCAAGGCTCAAGATTGTCAGTTTACAGGTTTCTGAGTCCAGTAATGTTGAAATAGTGCTTCTGTTCAAATGAAGTGAAATCTAGCCCAAATCTGCTCAAAAGCTTGTCTCTCTATTAGAGAAAGCTGCTTCATTCAATGTTCAGTGCAAATCTTGCCAAACTGAAAGATGCTTATGCCTCATGAAATACAATGTGTTTGCAATGCTGTAAGACAGCTTTTAATGTGTTAGAAGTTATATGCACAAAAAGGTATTTTAGGACTTCAAGGCTCAAGATTGTCAGTTTACAGGTTTCTGAGTCCAGTAATGTTGAAATAGTGCTTCTGTTCAAATGAAGTGAAATCTAGCCCAAATCTGCTCAAAAGCTTGTCTCTCTATTAGGGAAAGCTGCTTCATTCAATGTTCAGTGCAAATCTAGCCAAACTGACAGATGCTTATGTCTTATGAAATAAAATGTTTTCTGCAATGCTGTAAGACAGTTTTTAATGTGTTAGAAGTTATATGCACAAAAACTTATGTGAAGACTTCAATGCTCAAGATTGTCAGTTTACAGGTTTCTGAGTCCAGTAATGTTGAAATAGTGCTTCTGTTCAAATGAAGTGAAATCTAGCCCAAATCTGCTCAAAAGCTTGTCTCTCTATTAGAGAAAGCTGCTTCATTCAATGTTCAGTGCAAATCTAGCCAAACTGACAGATGCTTATGTCTTATGAAATAAAATGTTTTCTGCAATGCTGTAAGACAGTTTTTAATGTGTTAGAAGTTATATGCACAAAAACTAATGTTAGAGCTTCAATGCTCAAGATTGTCAGTTTACAGGTTTCTGAGTCCAGTAATATTGAAATAGTGCTTCTGTTCAAATGAAGTGAAATCTAGCCCAAATCTGCTCAAAAGCTTGTCTCTCTATTATAGAAAGCTGCTTCATTCAATATTCAGTGCAAATCTAGCCAAACTGACAGATGCTTATGTCTTATGAAATAAAATGTTTTCTGCAATGCTGTCAGACAGTTTTTAACGTGTTAGAAGTTATATGCACAAAAAGTTATTTTAGGACTTCAATGCTCAAGATGGTCAGTTTACAGGTTTCTGAGTTCAGTAATGTTGAAATAGTGCTTCTGTTCAAATGAAGTGAAATCTAGCCCAAATCTGCTCAAAAGCTTGTCTCTCTATTAGAGAAAGCTGCTTCATTCAATATTCAGTGCAAATCTTGCCAAACTGAAAGATGCTTATGCCTTATGAAATACAATGTTTTTGCAATGCTGTAAGACAGTTTTTAATGTGTTAGAAGTTATATGCACAAAAAGTTATTTTAGGACTTTAATGCTCAAGATGGTCAGTTTACAAGTTTCTGAGTTCAGTAATGTTGAAATAGTGCTTCTGTTCAAATGAAGTGAAATCTAGCCCAAATCTGCTCAAAAGCTTCTCTTTCTGTGAGTTAGAGCTGCTTCTTTCAATGTTCAGTGCAAATCTTGCCAAACTGAAAGATGCTTATGTCTTATGAAATAAAATGTTTTCTGCAATGCTGTAAGACAGTTTTTAATGTGTTAGAAGTTATATGCAGAAAAAGTTGTTTTAGGACTTCAATGCTCAAGATGGTCAGTTTACAGGTTTCTGAGTCCAGTAATGTTGAAATAGTGCTTCTGTTCAAATGAAGTGAAATCTAGCCCAAATCTGTTCAAAAGCTTGTCTCTCTATTAGAGAAAGCTGCTTCATTCAATGTTCAGTGCAAATCTTGCCAAACTGAAAGATGCTTATGTCTTATGAAATACAATGTTTTCTGCAATGCTGTAAGACAGTTTTTAATGTGTTAGAAGTTATATGCACAAAAACTAATGTTAGAGCTTCAATGCTCAAGTTTGTCAGTTTACAGGTTTCTGAGTCCAGTAATGTTGAAATAGTGCTTCTGTTCAAATGAAGGGAAACATAGCCCAAATCTGCTCAAAAGCTTGTCTCTCTATTAGAGAAAGCTGCTTCATTCAATGTTCAGTGCAAATCTAGCCAAACTGACAGATGCTTATGTCTTATGAAATAAAATGTTTTCTGCAATGCTGTAAGACAGTTTTTAATGTGTTAGAAGTTATATGCACAAAAAGTTATTTTAGGACTTCAATGCTCAAGATGGTCAGTTTACAGGTTTCTGAGTCCAGTAATGTTGAAATAGTGCTTCTGTTCAAATGAAGTGAAATCTAGCCCAAATCTGCTCAAAAGCTTGTCTCTCTATTAGAGAAAGCTGCTTCATTCAATATTCAGTGCAAATCTTGCCAAACTGAAAGAAGCTTATGCCTTATGAAATAAAATGTTTTTGCAATGCTGTAAGACAGTTTTTAATGTGTTAGAAGTTATATGCACAAAAAGGTATTTTAGGACTTCAATGCTCAAGATTGTCAGTTTACAGGTTTCTGAGTCCAGTAATGTTGAAATAGTGCTTCTGTTCAAATGAAGTGAAATCTAGCCCAAATCTGCTCAAAAGCTTGTTTCTCTATTAGAGAAAGCTGCTTCATTCAATGTTCAGTGCAAATCTAGCCAAACTGACAGATGCTTATGTCTTATGAAATAAAATGTTTTCTGCAATGCTGTAAGACAGTTTTTAATGTGTTAGAAGTTATATGCACAAAAAGTTATTTTAGGACTTCAATGCTCAAGATGGTCAGTTTACAGGTTTCTGAGTCCAGCAATGTTGAAATAGTGCTTCTGTTCAAATGAAGTGAAATCTAGCCCAAATCTGCTCAAAAGCTTGTCTCTCTATTAGGGAAAGCTGCTTCATTCAATGTTCAGTGCAAATCTAGCCAAACTGACAGATGCTTATGTCTTATGAAATAAAATGTTTTCTGCAATGCTGTAAGACAGTTTTTAATGTGTTAGAAGTTATATGCACAAAAACTAATGTTAGAGCTTCAATGCTCAAGATTGTCAGTTTACAGGTTTCTGAGTCCAGTAATGTTGAAATAGTGCTTCTGTTCAAATGAAGGGAAACATAGCCCAAATCTGCTCAAAAGCTTGTCTCTCTATTAGAGAAAGCTGCTTCATTCAATGTTCAGTGCAAATCTAGCCAAACTGACAGATGCTTATGTCTTATGAAATAAAATGTTTTCTGCAATGCTGTAAGACAGTTTTTAATGTGTTAGAGGTTATATGCAGAAAAAGTTATTTTAGGACTTCAATGCTCAAGATGGTCAGTTTACAGGTTTCTGAGTCCTGTAATGTTGAAATAGTGCTTCTGTTCAAATGAAGTGAAATCTATCCCAAATCTGCTCAAAAGCTTGTCTCTCTATTAGAGAAAGCTGCTTCATTCAATATTCAGTGCAAATCTAGCCAAACTGACAGATGCTTATGTCTTATGAAATAAAATGTTTTTGCAATGCTGTAAGACAGTTTTTAATGTGTTAGAAGTTATATGCACAAAAAGGTATTTTAGGACTTCAATGCTAAAGGTTGTCAGTTTACAGGTTTCTGAGTCCAGTAATGTTGAAATAGTGCTTCTGTTCAAATGAAGTGAAATCTAGCCCAAATCTGCTCAAAAGCTTGTCTCTCTATTAGAGAAAGCTGCTTCCTTCAATGTTCAGTGCAAATCTAGCCAAACTGACAGATGCTTATGTCTTATGAAATAAAATGTTTTCTGCTATGCTGTAAGACAGTTTTTAATGTGTTAGAAGTTATATGCAGAAAAAGTTGTTTTAGGACTTCAATGCTCAAGATTGTCAGTTTACAGGTTTCTGAGTCCAGTAATGTTGAAATAGTGCTTCTGTTCAAATGAAGTGAAATCTAGCCCAAATCTGCTCAAAAGCTTGTCTCTCTATTAGAGAAAGCTGCTTCATTCAATATTCAGTGCAAATCTAGCCAAACTGACAGATGCTTATGTCTTATGAAATAAAATGTTTTCTGCAATGCTGTAAGACAGTTTTTAATGTGTTAGAAACTATATGCACAAAAACTAATGTTAGAGCTTCAATGCTCAAGATTGTCAGTTTACAGGTTTCTGAGTCCAGTAATGTTGAAATAGTGCTTCTGTTCAAATGAAGTGAAATCTAGCCCAAATCTGCTCAAAAGCTTGTCTCTCTATTAGAGAAAGCTGCTTCATTCAATGTTCAGTGCAAATCTAGCCAAACTGACAGATGCTTATGTCTTATGAAATAAAATGTTTTCTGCAATGCTGTAAGACAGTTTTTAATGTGTTAGAAACTATATGCACAAAAACTAATGTTAGAGCTTCAATGCTCAAGATTGTCAGTTTACAGGTTTCTGAGTCCAATAATGTTGAAATAGTGCTTCTGTTCAAATGAAGTGAAATCTAGCCCAAATCTGCTCAAAAGCTTGTCTCTCTATTAGAGAAAGCTGCTTCATTCAATGTTCAGTGCAAATCTAGCCAAACTGACAGATGCTTATGTCTTATGAAATAAAATGTTTTCTGCAATGCTGTAAGACAGTTTTTAATGTGTTAGAAGTTATATGCACAAAAAGTTATTTTAGGACTTCAATGCTCAAGATGGTCAGTTTACAGGTTTCTGAGTCCAGTAATGTTGAAATAGTGCTTCTGTTCAAATGAAGTGAAATCTAGCCCAAATCTGCTCAAAAGCTTGTCTCTCTATTAGAGAAAGCTGCTTCATTCAATCTTCAGTGCAAAACTAGCCAAACTGACAGATGCTTATGTCTTATGAAATAAAATGTTTTCTGCAATGCTGTAAGACAGTTTATAATGTGTTAGAAGTTATATGCACAAAAACTAATGTTAGAGCTTCAATGCTCAAGATTGTCAGTTTACAGGTTTCTGAGTCCAGTAATGTTGAAATAGTGCTTCTGTTCAAATGAAGTGAAATCTAGCCCAAATCTGCTCAAAAGCTTGTCTCTCTATTAGAGAAAGCTGCTTCATTCAATATTCAGTGCAAATCTTGCCAAACTGAAAGAAGCTTATGCCTTATGAAATAAAATGTTTTTGCAATGCTTGTAAGACAGTTTTTAATGTGTTAGAAGTTATATGCACAAAAAGGTATTTTAGGACTTCAACGCTCAAGATTGTCAGTTTACAGGTTTCTGAGTCCAGTAATGTTGAAATAGTGCTTCTGTTCAAATGAAGTGAAATCTAGCCCAAATCTGCTCAAAAGCTTGTCTCTCTATTAGAGAAAGCTGCTTCATTCAATGTTCAGTGCAAATCTAGCCAAACTGACAGATGCTTATGTCTTATGAAATAAAATGTTTTCTGCAATGCTGTAAGACAGTTTTTAATGTGTTAGAAGTTATATGCACAAAAAGTTATTTTAGGACTTCAATGCTCAAGATGGTCAGTTTACAGGTTTCTGAGTCCAGTAATGTTGAAATAGTGCTTCTGTTCAAATGAAGTGAAATCTAGCTCAAATCTGCTCAAAAGCTTGTCTCTCTATTAGAGAAAGCTGCTTCATTCAATATTCAGTGCAAATCTTGCCAAACTGAAAGAAGCTTATGCCTTATGAAATAAAATGTTTTTGCAATGCTGTAAGACAGTTTTTAATGTGTTAGAAGTTATATGCACAAAAAGTTATTTTAGGACTTCAATGCTCAAGATGGTGAGTTTACAGGTTTCTGAGTCCAGTAATGTTGAAATAGTGCTTCTGTTCAAATGAAGTGAAATCTAGCCCAAATCTGCTCAAAAGCTTGTCTCTCTATTAGAGAAAGCTGCTTCATTCAATGTTCAGTGCAAATCTAGCCAAACTGACAGATGCTTATGTCTTATGAAATAAAATGTTTTCTGCAATGCTGTAAGACAGTTTTTAATGTGTTAGAAGTTATATGCACAAAAAGTTATTTTAGGACTTCAATGCTCAAGATTGTCAGTTTACAGGTTTCTGAGTCCAGTAATGGTGAAATAGTGCTTCTGTTCAAATGAAGGGAAACATAGCCCAAATCTGCTCAAAAGCTTGTCTCTCTATTAGAGAAAGCTGCTTCATTCAATATTCAGTGCAAATCTTGCCAAACTGAAAGATGCTAATGCCTTATGAAATACAATGTTTTTGCAATGCTGTAAGACCGTTTTTAATGTGTTAGAAACTATATGCACAAAAACTAATGTTAGAGCTTCAATGCTCAAGATTGTCAGTTTACAGGTTTCTGAGTCCAGTAATGTTGAAATAGTGCTTCTGTTCAAATGAAGTGAAATCTAGCCCAAATCTGCTCAAAAGCTTGTCTCTCTATTAGAGAAAGCTGCTTCATTCAATGTTCAGTGCAAATCTAGCCAAACTGACAGATGCTTATGTCTTATGAAATAAAATGTTTTCTGCAATGCTGTAAGACAGTTTTTAATGTGTTAGAAGTTATATGCAGAAAAAGTTGTTTTAGGACTTCAATGCTCAAGATGGTCAGTTTACAGGTTTCTGAGTCCAGTAATGTTGAAATAGTGCTTCTGTTCAAATGAAGTGAAATCTAGCCCAAATCTGCTCAAAAGCTTGTCTCTCTATTAGAGAAAGCTGCTTCATTCAATATTCAGTGCAAATCTAGCCAAACTGACAGATGCTTATGTCTTATGAAATAAAATGTTTTCTGCAATGCTGTAAGACAGTTTTTAATGTGTTAGAAACTATATGCACAAAAACTAATGTTAGAGCTTCAATGCTCAAGATTGTCAGTTTACAGGTTTCTGAGTCCAGTAATGTTGAAATAGTGCTTCTGTTCAAATGAAGTGAAATCTAGCCCAAATCTGCTCAAAAGCTTGTCTCTCTATTAGAGAAAGCTGCTTCATTCAATGTTCAGTGCAAATCTAGCCAAACTGACAGATGCTTATGTCTTATGAAATAAAATGTTTTCTGCAATGCTGTAAGACAGTTTTTAATGTGTTAGAAGTTATATGCAGAAAAAGTTATTTTAGGACTTCAATGCTCAAGATGGTCAGTTTACAGGTTTCTGAGTCCAGTAATGTTGAAATAGTGCTTCTGTTCAAATGAAGTGAAATCTAGCCCAAATCTGCTCAAAAGCTTGTCTCTCTATTAGAGAAAGCTGCTTCATTCAATATTCAGTGCAAATCTTGCCAAACTGAAAGAAGCTTATGCCTTATGAAATAAAATGTTTTTGCAATGCTTGTAAGACAGTTTTTAATGTGTTAGAAGTTATATGCACAAAAAGGTATTTTAGGACTTCAACGCTCAAGATTGTCAGTTTACAGGTTTCTGAGTCCAGTAATGTTGAAATAGTGCTTCTGTTCAAATGAAGTGAAATCTAGCCCAAATCTGCTCAAAAGCTTGTTTCTCTATTAGAGAAAGCTGCTTCATTCAATGTTCAGTGCAAATCTAGCCAAACTGACAGATGCTTATGTCTTATGAAATAAAATGTTTTCTGCAATGCTGTAAGACAGTTTTTAATGTGTTAGAAGTTATATGCACAAAAAGTTATTTTAGGACTTCAATGCTCAAGATGGTCAGTTTACAAGTTTCTGAGTCCAGTAATGTTGAAATAGTGCTTCTGTTCAAATGAAGTGAAATCTAGCCCAAATCTGCTCAAAAGCTTGTCTCTCTATTAGAGAAAGCTGCTTCATTCAATGTTCAGTGCAAATCTAGCCAAACTGACAGATGCTTATGTCTTATGAAATAAAATGTTTTCTGCAATGCTGTAAGACAGTTTTTAATGTGTTAGAAGTTATATGCACAAAAAGTTATTTTAGGACTTCAATGCTCAAGATGGTCAGTTTACAGGTTTCTGAGTCCAGTAATGTTGAAATAGTGCTTCTGTTCAAATGAAGTGAAATCTAGCCCAAATCTGCTCAAAAGCTTGTCTCTCTATTAGAGAAAGCTGCTTCATTCAATATTCAGTGCAAATCTTGCCAAACTGAAAGAAGCTTATGCCTTATGAAATAAAATGTTTTTGCAATGCTGTAAGACAGTTTTTAATGTGTTAGAAGTTATATGCACAAAAAGGTATTTTAGGACTTCAATGCTCAAGATTGTCAGTTTACAGGTTTCTGAGTCCAGTAATGTTGAAATAGTGCTTCTGTTCAAATGAAGTGAAATCTAGCCCAAATCTGCTCAAAAGCTTGTCTCTCTATTAGAGAAAGCTGCTTCATTCAATGTTCAGTGCAAATCTAGCCAAACTGACAGATGCTTATGTCTTATGAAATAAAATGTTTTCTGCAATGCTGTAAGACAGTTTTTAATGTGTTAGAAGTTATATGCAGAAAAAGTTATTTTAGGACTTCAATGCTCAAGATGGTCAGTTTACAGGTTTCTGAGTCCAGTAATGTTGAAATAGTGCTTCTGTTCAAATGAAGTGAAATCTAGCCCAAATCTGCTCAAAAGCTTGTCTCTCTATTAGAGAAAGCTGCTTCATTCAATATTCAGTGCAAATCTAGCCAAACTGACAGATGCTTATGTCTTATGAAATAAAATGTTTTCTGCAATGCTGTAAGACAGTTTTTAATGTGTTAGAAACTATATGCACAAAAACTAATGTTAGAGCTTCAATGCTCAAGATTGTCAGTTTACAGGTTTCTGAGTCAAGTAATGTTGAAATAGTGCTTCTGTTCAAATGAAGTGAAATCTAGCCCAAATCTGCTCAAAAGCTTGTCTCTCTATTAGAGAAAGCTGCTTCATTCAATGTTCAGTGCAAATCTAGCCAAACTGACAGATGCTTATGTCTTATGAAATAAAATGTTTTCTGCAATGCTGTAAGACAGTTTTTAATGTGTTAGAAGTTATATGCAGAAAAAGTTATTTTAGGACTTCAATGCTCAAGATGGTCAGTTTACAGGTTTCTGAGTCCAGTAATGTTGAAATAGTGCTTCTGTTCAAATGAAGTGAAATCTAGCCCAAATCTGCTCAAAAGCTTGTCTCTCTATTAGAGAAAGCTGCTTCATTCAATATTCAGTGCAAATCTTGCCAAACTGAAAGAAGCTTATGCCTTATGAAATAAAATGTTTTTGCAATGCTGTAAGACAGTTTTTAATGTGTTAGAAGTTATATGCACAAAAAGGTATTTTAGGACTTCAATGCTCAAGATTGTCAGTTTACAGGTTTCTGAGTCCAGTAATGTTGAAATAGTGCTTCTGTTCAAATGAAGTGAAATCTAGCCCAAATCTGCTCAAAAGCTTGTTTCTCTATTAGAGAAAGCTGCTTCATTCAATGTTCAGTGCAAATCTAGCCAAACTGACAGATGCTTATGTCTTATGAAATAAAATGTTTTCTGCAATGCTGTAAGACAGTTTTTAATGTGTTAGAAGTTATATGCACAAAAAGTTATTTTAGGACTTCAATGCTCAAGATGGTCAGTTTACAAGTTTCTGAGTCCAGTAATGTTGAAATAGTGCTTCTGTTCAAATGAAGTGAAATCTAGCCCAAATCTGCTCAAAAGCTTGTCTCTCTATTAGAGAAAGCTGCTTCATTCAATGTTCACTGCAAATCTAGCCAAACTGACAGATGCTTATGTCTTATGAAATAAAATGTTTTCTGCAATGCTGTAAGACAGTTTTTAATGTGTTAGAAGTTATATGCACAAAAAGTTATTTTAGGACTTCAATGCTCAAGATGGTCAGTTTACAGGTTTCTGAGTCCAGTAATGTTGAAATAGTGCTTCTGTTCAAATGAAGTGAAATCTAGCTCAAATCTGCTCAAAAGCTTGTCTCTCTATTAGAGAAAGCTGCTTCATTCAATATTCAGTGCAAATCTTGCCAAACTGAAAGATGCTTATGCCTTATGAAATACAATGTTTTTGCAATGCTGTAAGACAGTTTTTAATGTGTTAGAAGTTATATGCACAAAAAGTTATTTTAGGACTTTAATGCTCAAGATGGTCAGTTTACAAGTTTCTGAGTTCAGTAATGTTGAAATAGTGCTTCTGTTCAAATGAAGTGAAATCTAGCCCAAATCTGCTAAAAAGCTTCTCTTTCTGTGAGTTAGAGCTGCTTCTTTCAATGTTCAGTGCAAATCTTGCCAAACTGAAAGATGCTTATGTCTTATGAAATACAATGTTTTCTGCAATGCTGTAAGACAGTTTTTAATGTGTTAGAAGTTATATGCACAAAAACTTATGTTAGGACTTTAATGCTCAAGATTGTCAGTTTACAGGTTTCTGAGTCCAGTAATGTTGAAATAGTGTTTCTGTTCAAATGAAGTGAAATCTAGCCCAAATCTGCTCAAAAGCTTGTCTCTCTATTAGAGAAAGCTGCTTCATTCAATATTCAGTGCAAATCTAGCCAAACTGACAGATGCTTATGCCTTATGAAATAAAATGTTTTTGCAATGCTGTAAGACAGTTTTTAATGTGTTAGAAGTTATATGCAGAAAAAGTTATTTTAGGACTTCAATGCTCAAGATGGTCAGTTTACAGGTTTCTGAGTCCAGTAATGTTGAAATAGTGCTTCTGTTCAAATGAAGTGAAATCTAGCCCAAATCTGCTCAAAAGCTTGTCTCTCTATTAGAGAAAGCTGCTTCATTCAATATTCAGTGCAAATCTAGCCAAACTGACAGATGCTTATGTCTTATGAAATAAAATGTTTTTGCAATGCTGTAAGACAGTTTTTAATGTGTTAGAAGTTATATGCACAAAAAGGTATTTTAGAACTTCAATGCTCAAGATTGTCAGTTTACAGGTTTCTGAGTCCAGTAATGTTGAAATAGTGCTTCTGTTCAAATGAAGTGAAATCTAGCCCAAATCTGCTCAAAAGCTTGTCTCTCTATTAGAGAAAGCTGCTTCATTCAATATTCAGTGCAAATCTAGCCAAACTGACAGATGCTTATGCCTCATGAAATACAATGTGTTTGCAATGCTGTAAGACAGCTTTTAATGTGTTAGAAGTTATATGCACAAAAAGGTATTTTAGGACTTCAAGGCTCAAGATTGTCAGTTTACAGGTTTCTGAGTCCAGTAATGTTGAAATAGTGCTTCTGTTCAAATGAAGTGAAATCTAGCCCAAATCTGCTCAAAAGCTTGTCTCTCTATTAGAGAAAGCTGCTTCATTCAATGTTCAGTGCAAATCTAGCCAAACTGACAGATGCTTATGTCTTATGAAATAAAATGTTTTCTGCAATGCTGTAAGACAGTTTTTAATGTGTTAGAAGTTATATGCACAAAAACTTATGTTAAGACTTCAATGCTCAAGATTGTCAGTTTACAGGTTTCTGAGTCCAGTAATGTTGAAATAGTGCTTCTGTTCAAATGAAGTGAAATCTAGCCCAAATCTGCTCAAAAGCTTGTCTCTCTATTAGAGAAAGCTGCTTCATTCAATGTTCAGTGCAAATCTAGCCAAACTGACAGATGCTTATGTCTTATGAAATAAAATGTTTTCTGCAATGCTGTAAGACAGTTTTTAATGTGTTAGAAGTTATATGCAGAAAAAGTTATTTTAGGACTTCAATGCTCAAGATGGTCAGTTTACAGGTTTCTGAGTCCAGTAATGTTGAAATAGTGCTTCTGTTCAAATGAAGTGAAATCTAGCCCAAATCTGCTCAAAAGCTTGTCTCTCTATTAGAGAAAGCTGCTTCATTCAATATTCAGTGCAAATCTAGCCAAACTGACAGATGCTTATGTCTTATGAAATAAAATGTTTTTGCAATGCTGTAAGACAGTTTTTAATGTGTTAGAAGTTATATGCACAAAAAGGTATTTTAGAACTTCAATGCTCAAGATTGTCAGTTTACAGGTTTCTGAGTCCAGTAATGTTGAAATAGTGCTTCTGTTCAAATGAAGTGAAATCTAGCCCAAATCTGCTCAAAAGCTTGTCTCTCTATTAGAGAAAGCTGCTTCATTCAATGTTCAGTGCAAATCTAGCCAAACTGACAGATGCTTATGTCTTATGAAATAAAATGTTTTCTGCAATGCTGTAAGACAGTTTTTAATGTGTTAGAAGTTATATGCACAAAAACTTATGTTAAGACTTCAATGCTCAAGATTGTCAGTTTACAGGTTTCTGAGTCCAGTAATGTTGAAATAGTGCTTCTGTTCAAATGAAGTGAAATCTAGCCCAAATCTGCTCAAAAGCTTGTCTCTCTATTAGAGAAAGCTGCTTCATTCAATGTTCAGTGCAAATCTTGCCAAACTGAAAGATGCTTATGCCTCATGAAATACAATGTGTTTGCAATGCTGTAAGACAGCTTTTAATGTGTTAGAAGTTATATGCACAAAAAGGTATTTTAGGACTTCAAGGCTCAAGATTGTCAGTTTACAGGTTTCTGAGTCCAGTAATGTTGAAATAGTGCTTCTGTTCAAATGAAGTGAAATCTAGCCCAAATCTGCTCAAAAGCTTGTCTCTCTATTAGAGAAAGCTGCTTCATTCAATGTTCAGTGCAAATCTAGCCAAGCTGACAGATGCTTATGTCTTATGAAATAAAATGTTTTCTGCAATGCTGTAAGACAGTTTTTAATGTGTTAGAAGTTATATGCACAAAAAGTTATTTTAGGACTTCAATGTTCAAGATGGTCAGTTTACAGGTTTCTGAGTCCAGTAATGTTGAAATAGTGCTTCTGTTCAAATGAAGTGAAATCTAGCCCAAATCTGCTCAAAAGCTTGTCTCTCTATTAGAGAAAGCTGCTTCATTCAATGTTCAGTGCAAATCTAGCCAAGCTGACAGATGCTTATGTCTTATGAAATAAAATGTTTTCTGCAATGCTGTAAGACAGTTTTTAATGTGTTAGAAGTTATATGCACAAAAAGTTATTTTAGGACTTTAATGCTCAAGATGGTCAGTTTACAGGTTTCTGAGTTCAGTAATGTTGAAATAGTGCTTCTGTTCAAATGAAGTGAAATCTAGCCCAAATCTGCTCAAAAGCTTGTCTCTCTATTAGAGAAAGCTGCTTCATTCAATATTCAGTGCAAATCTTGCCAAACTGAACGTTGCTTATGCCTTATGAAATACAATGTTTTTGCAATGCTGTAAGACAGTTTTTAATGTGTTAGAAGTTATATGCACAAAAAGTTATTTTAGGACTTCAATGCTCAAGATGGTCAGTTTACAGGTTTCTGAGTCCAGTAATGTTGAAATAGTGCTTCTGTTCAAATGAAGTGAAATCTAGCCCAAATCTGCTCAAAAGCTTGTCTCTGTGTGAGATAGAGCTGCTTCATTCAATGTTCAGTGCAAATCTAGCCAAACTGACAGATGCTTATGTCTTATGAAATAAAATGTTTTCTGCAATGCTGTAAGACAGTTTTTAATGTGTTAGAAGTTATATGCACAAAAAGGTATTTTAGGACTTTAATACTCAAGATGGTCAGTTTACAGGTTTCTGAGTCCAGTAATGTTGAAACAGTGCTTCTGTTCAAATGAAGGGAAACATAGCCCAAATCTGCTCAAAAGCTTGTCTCTCTATTAGAGAAAGCTGCTTCATTCAATGTTCAGTGCAAATCTAGCCAAGCTGACAGATGCTTATGTCTTATGAAATAAAATGTTTTCTGCAATGCTGTAAGACAGTTTTTAATGTGTTAGAAGTTATATGCACAAAAAGTTATTTTAGGACTTCAATGTTCAAGATGGTCAGTTTACAGGTTTCTGAGTCCAGTAATGTTGAAATAGTGCTTCTGTTCAAATGAAGTGAAATCTAGCCCAAATCTGCTCAAAAGCTTGTCTCTCTATTAGAGAAAGCTGCTTCATTCAATGTTCAGTGCAAATCTAGCCAAGCTGACAGATGCTTATGTCTTATGAAATAAAATGTTTTCTGCAATGCTGTAAGACAGTTTTTAATGTGTTAGAAGTTATATGCACAAAAAGTTATTTTAGGACTTTAATGCTCAAGATGGTCAGTTTACAGGTTTCTGAGTTCAGTAATGTTGAAATAGTGCTTCTGTTCAAATGAAGTGAAATCTAGCCCAAATCTGCTAAAAAGCTTCTCTCTCTGTGAGATAGAGCTGCTTCATTCAATGTTCAGTGCAAATCTTGCCAAACTGAAAGATGCTTATGTCTTATGAAATACAATGTTTTCTGCAATGCTGTAAGACAGTTTTTAATGTGTTAGAAGTTATATGCACAAAAACTAATGTTAGACCTTCAATGCTCAAGATTGTCAGTTTACAGGTTTCTGAGTCCAGTAATGTTGAAATAGTGCTTCTGTTCAAATGAAGGGAAACATAGCCCAAATCTGCTCAAAAGCTTGTCTCTCTATTAGAGAAAGCTGCTTCATTCAATATTCAGTGCAAATCTTGCCAAACTGAAAGATGCTAATGCCTTATGAAATACAATGTTTTTGCAATGCTGTAAGACAGTTTTTAATGTGTTAGAAGTTATATGCACAAAAACTTATGTTAGGACTTTAATGCTCAAGATTGTCAGTTTACAGGTTTCTGAGTCCAGTAATGTTGAAATAGTGCTTCTGTTCAAATGAAGTGAAATCTAGCCCAAATCTGCTCAAAAGCTTGTCTCTCTATTAGAGAAAGCTGCTTCATTCAATGTTCAGTGCAAATCTAGCCAAACTGACAGATGCTTATGTCTTATGAAATAAAATGTTTTCTGCAATGCTGTAAGACAGTTTTTAATGTGTTAGAAGTTATATGCAGAAAAAGTTATTTTAGGACTTCAATGCTCAAGATGGTCAGTTTACAGGTTTCTGAGTCCAGTAATGTTGAAATAGTGCTTCTGTTCAAATGAAGTGAAATCTAGCCCAAATCTGCTCAAATGCTTGTCTCTCTATTAGAGAAAGCTGCTTCATTCAATATTCAGTGCAAATCTTGCCAAACTGAAAGAAGCTTATGCCTTATGAAATACAATGTTTTTGCAATGCTGTAAGACAGTTTTTAATGTGTTAGAAGTTATATGCACAAAAAGGTATTTTAGGACTTCAATGCTCAATATGGTCAGTTTACAGGTTTCTGAGTCCAGTAATGTTGAAATAGTGCTTCTGTTCAAATGAAGTGAAATCTAGCCCAAATCTGCTCAAAAGCTTGTCTCTCTATTAGGGAAAGCTGCTTCATTCAATGTTCAGTGCAAATCTAGCCAAACTGACAGATGCTTATGTCTTATGAAATAAAATGTTTTCTGCAATGCTGTAAGACAGTTTTTAATGTGTTAGAAGTTATATGCACAAAAACTTATGTTAAGACTTCAATGCTCAAGATTGTCAGTTTACAGGTTTCTGAGTCCAGTAATGTTGAAATAGTGCTTCTGTTCAAATGAAGTGAAATCTAGCCCAAATCTGCTCAAAAGCTTGTCTCTCTATTAGGGAAAGCTGCTTCATTTAATGTTCAGTGCAAATCTTGCCAAACTGAAAGATGCTTATGCCTTATGAAATACAATGTGTTTGCAATGCTGTAAGACAGCTTTTAATGTGTTAGAAGTTATTTGCACAAAAAGGTATTTTAGGACTTCAAGGCTCAAGATTGTCAGTTTACAGGTTTCTGAGTCCAGTAATGTTGAAATAGTGCTTCTGTTCAAATGAAGTGAAATCTAGCCCAAATCTGCTCAAAAGCTTGTCTCTCTATTAGAGAAAGCTGCTTCATTCAATGTTCAGTGCAAATCTTGCCAAACTGAAAGATGCTTATGCCTCATGAAATACAATGTGTTTGCAATGCTGTAAGACAGCTTTTAATGTGTTAGAAGTTATATGCACAAAAAGGTATTTTAGGACTTCAAGGCTCAAGATTGTCAGTTTACAGGTTTCTGAGTCCAGTAATGTTGAAATAGTGCTTCTGTTCAAATGAAGTGAAATCTAGCCCAAATCTGCTCAAAAGCTTGTCTCTCTATTAGGGAAAGCTGCTTCATTCAATGTTCAGTGCAAATCTAGCCAAACTGACAGATGCTTATGTCTTATGAAATAAAATGTTTTCTGCAATGCTGTAAGACAGTTTTTAATGTGTTAGAAGTTATATGCACAAAAACTTATGTGAAGACTTCAATGCTCAAGATTGTCAGTTTACAGGTTTCTGAGTCCAGTAATGTTGAAATAGTGCTTCTGTTCAAATGAAGTGAAATCTAGCCCAAATCTGCTCAAAAGCTTGTCTCTCTATTAGAGAAAGCTGCTTCATTCAATGTTCAGTGCAAATCTAGCCAAACTGACAGATGCTTATGTCTTATGAAATAAAATGTTTTCTGCAATGCTGTAAGACAGTTTTTAATGTGTTAGAAGTTATATGCACAAAAACTAATGTTAGAGCTTCAATGCTCAAGATTGTCAGTTTACAGGTTTCTGAGTCCAGTAATATTGAAATAGTGCTTCTGTTCAAATGAAGTGAAATCTAGCCCAAATCTGCTCAAAAGCTTGTCTCTCTATTATAGAAAGCTGCTTCATTCAATATTCAGTGCAAATCTAGCCAAACTGACAGATGCTTATGTCTTATGAAATAAAATGTTTTCTGCAATGCTGTCAGACAGTTTTTAACGTGTTAGAAGTTATATGCACAAAAAGTTATTTTAGGACTTCAATGCTCAAGATGGTCAGTTTACAGGTTTCTGAGTTCAGTAATGTTGAAATAGTGCTTCTGTTCAAATGAAGTGAAATCTAGCCCAAATCTGCTCAAAAGCTTGTCTCTCTATTAGAGAAAGCTGCTTCATTCAATATTCAGTGCAAATCTTGCCAAACTGAAAGATGCTTATGCCTTATGAAATACAATGTTTTTGCAATGCTGTAAGACAGTTTTTAATGTGTTAGAAGTTATATGCACAAAAAGTTATTTTAGGACTTTAATGCTCAAGATGGTCAGTTTACAAGTTTCTGAGTTCAGTAATGTTGAAATAGTGCTTCTGTTCAAATGAAGTGAAATCTAGCCCAAATCTGCTCAAAAGCTTCTCTTTCTGTGAGTTAGAGCTGCTTCTTTCAATGTTCAGTGCAAATCTTGCCAAACTGAAAGATGCTTATGTCTTATGAAATACAATGTTTTCTGCAATGCTGTAAGACAGTTTTTAATGTGTTAGAAGTTATATGCACAAAAACTTATGTTAGGACTTTAATGCTCAAGATTGTCAGTTTACAGGTTTCTGAGTCCAGTAATGTTGAAATAGTGTTTCTGTTCAAATGAAGTGAAATCTAGCCCAAATCTGCTCAAAAGCTTGTCTCTCTATTAGAGAAAGCTGCTTCATTCAATGTTCAGTGCAAATCTAGCCAAACTGACAGATGCTTATGTCTTATGAAATAAAATGTTTTCTGCAATGCTGTAAGACAGTTTTTAATGTGTTAGAAGTTATATGCAGAAAAAGTTATTTTAGGACTTCAATGCTCAAGATGGTCAGTTTACAGGTTTCTGAGTCCAGTAATGTTGAAATAGTGCTTCTGTTCAAATGAAGTGAAATCTAGCCCAAATCTGCTCAAAAGAGCTTGTCTCTCTATTAGAGAAAGCTGCTTCATTCAATGTTCAGTGCAAATCTAGCCAAACTGACAGATGCTTATGTCTTATGAAATAGAATGTTTTCTGCAATGTTGTAAGACAGTTTTTAATGTGTTAGAAGTTATATGCACAAAAAGTTATTTTAGGACTTCATTGCTCAAGATGGTCAGTTTACAGGTTTCTGATTCCAGTAATGTTGAAATAGTGCTTCTGTTCAAATGAAGTGAAATCTAGCCCAAATCTGCTCAAAAGCTTGTCTCTCTATTAGGGAAAGCTGCTTCATTCAATATTCAGTGCAAATCTTGCCAAACTGAAAGAAGCTTATGCCTTATGAAATACAATGTTTTTGCAATGCTGTAAGACAGTTTTTAATGTGTTAGAAGTTATATGCAGAAAAAGGTATTTTAGGACTTCAACGCTCAAAATGGTCAGTTTAAAGGTTTCTGAGTCCAGTAATGTTGAAATAGTGCTTCTGTTCAAATGAAGTGAAATCTAGCCCAAATCTGCTCAAAAGCTTGTCTCTCTATTAGGGAAAGCTGCTTCATTCAATGTTCAGTGCAAATCTAGCCAAACTGACAGATGCTTATGTCTTATGAAATAAAATGTTTTCTGCAATGCTGTAAGACAGTTTTTAATGTGTTAGAAGTTATATGCAGAAAAAGTTATTTTAGGGCTTCAATGCTCAAGATGGTCAGTTTACAGGTTTCTGAGTCCAGTAATGTTGAAATAGTGCTTCTGTTCAAATGAAGTGAAATCTAGCCAAAATCTGCTCAAAAGCTTGTCTCTCTATTAGAGAAAGCTGCTTCATCAATATTCAGTGCAAATCTTGCCAAACTGAGGGATGATTATGCCTTATGAAATACAATGTTTTTGCAATGCTGTAAGACAGTTTTTAATGTGTTAGAAGTTATATGCACAAAAAGTTATTTTAGGACTTCCATGCTCAAGATGGTCAGTTTACAGGTTTCTGATTCCAGTAATGTTGAAATAGTGCTTCTGTTCAAATGAAGTGAAATCTAGCCCAAATCTGCTCAAAAGCTTGTCTCTCTATTAGAGAAAGCTGCTTCATTCAATGTTCAGTGCAAATCTTGCCAAACTGACAGATGCTTATGTCTTATGAAATAAAATGTTTTCTGCAATGCTGTAAGACAGTTTTTAATGTGTTAGAAGTTATATGCACAAAAAGTTATTTTAGGACTTTAATGCTCAAGATGGTCAGTTTACAGGTTTCTGAGTTCAGTAATGTTGAAATAGTGCTTCTGTTCAAATGAAGTGAAATCTAGCACAAATCTGCTAAAAAGCTTCTCTCTCTGTGAGATAGAGCTGCTTCATTCAATGTTCAGTTCAAATCTTGCCAAACTGAAAGATGCTTATGTCTTATGAAATACAATGTTTTCTGCAATGCTGTAAGACAGTTTTTAATGTGTTAGAAGTTATATGCACAAAAACTAATGTTAGAGCTTCAATGCTCAAGATTGTCAGTTTACAGGTTTCTGAGTCCAGTAATGTTGAAATAGTGCTTCTGTTCAAATGAAGGGAAACATAGCCCAAATCTGCTCAAAAGCTTGTCTCTCTATTAGAGAAAGCTGCTTCATTCAATATTCCGTGCAAATCTTGCCAAACTGAAAGATGCTTATGTCTTATGAAATACAATGTTTTTGCAATGCTGTAAGACAGTTTTTAATGTGTTAGAAGTTATATGCACAAAAACTTATGTTAGGACTTTAATGCTCAAGATTGTCAGTTTACAGGTTTCTGAGTCCAGTAATGTTGAAATAGTGTTTCTGTTCAAATGAAGTGAAATCTAGCCCAAATCTGCTCAAAAGCTTGTCTCTCTATTAGAGAAAGCTGCTTCATTCAATGTTCAGTGCAAATCTAGCCAAACTGACAGATGCTTATGTCTTATGAAATAAAATGTTTTCTGCAATGCTGTAAGACAGTTTTTAATGTGTTAGAAGTTATATGCAGAAAAAGTTATTTTAGGACTTCAATGCTCAAGATGGTCAGTTTACAGGTTTCTGAGTACAGTAATGTTGAAATAGTGCTTCTGTTCAAATGAAGTGAAATCTAGCCCAAATCTGCTCAAAAGCTTGTCTCTCTATTAGAGAAAGCTGCTTCATTCAATGTTCAGTGCAAATCTAGCCAAACTGACAGATGCTTATGTCTTATGAAATAAAATGTTTTCTGCAATGCTGTAAGACAGTTTTTAATGTGTTAGAAGTTATATGCAGAAAAAGTTATTTTAGGACTTCAATGCTCAAGATGGTCAGTTTACAGGTTTCTGAGTCCAGTAATGTTGAAATAGTGCTTCTGTTCAAATGAAGTGAAATCTAGCCCAAATCTGCTCAAAAGCTTGTCTCTCTATTAGAGAAAGCTGCTTCATTCAATATTCAGTGCAAATCTAGCCAAACTGACAGATGCTTATGTCTTATGAAATAAAATGTTTTTGCAATGCTGTAAGACAGTTTTTAATGTGTTAGAAGTTATATGCACAAAAAGGTATTTTAGGACTTCAATGCTCAAGATTGTCAGTTTACAGGTTTCTGAGTCCAGTAATGTTGAAATAGTGCTTCTGTTCAAATGAAGTGAAATCTAGCCCAAATCTGCTCAAAAGCTTGTCTCTCTATTAGAGAAAGCTGCTTCATTCAATGTTCAGTGCAAATCTTGCCAAACTGAAAGAAGCTTATGCCTTATGAAATACAATGTTTTTGCAATGCTGTAAGACAGTTTTTAATGTGTTAGAAGTTATATGCACAAAAAGGTATTTTAGGACTTCAATGCTCAAAATGGTCAGTTTACAGGTTTCTGAGTCCAGTAATGTTGAAATAGTGCTTCTGTTCAAATGAAGTGAAATCTAGCCCAAATCTGCTCAAAAGCTTGTCTCTCTATTAGGGAAAGCTGCTTCATTCAATATTCAGTGCAAATCTTGCCAAACTGAAAGAAGCTTATGCCTTATGAAATACAATGTTTTTGCAATGCTGTAAGACAGTTTTTAATGTGTTAGAAGTTATATGCACAAAAAGGTATTTTAGGACTTCAATGCTCAAAATGGTCATTACAGGTTTCTGAGTCCAGTAATGTTGAAATAGTGCTTCTGTTCAAATGAAGTGAAATCTAGCCCAAATCTGCTCAAAAGCTTGTCTCTCTATTAGGGAAAGCTGCTTCATTCAATGTTCAGTGCAAATCTAGCCAAACTGACAGATGCTTATGTCTTATGAAATACAATGTTTTCTGCAATGCTGTAAGACAGTTTTTAATGTGTTAGAAGTTATATGCACAAAAACTAATGTTAGAGCTTCAATGCTCAAGATTGTCAGTTTACAGGTTTCTGAGTCCAGTAATGTTGAAATAGTGCTTCTGTTCAAATGAAGGGAAACATAGCCCAAACCTGCTCAAAAGCTTGTCTCTCTATTAGAGAAAGCTGCTTCATTCAATATTCAGTGCAAATCTTGCCAAACTGAAAGATGCTAATGCCTTATGAAATACAATGTTTTTGCAATGCTGTAAGGCAGTTTTTAATGTGTTAGAAGTTATATGCACAAAAACTTATGTTAGGACTTTAATGCTCAAGATTGTCAGTTTACAGGTTTCTGAGTCCAGTAATGTTGAAATAGTGCTTCTGTTCAAATGAAGTGAAATCTAGCCCAAATCTGCTCAAAAGCTTGTCTCTCTATTAGAGAAAGCTGCTTCATTCAATGTTCAGTGCAAATCTAGCCAAACTGACAGATGCTTATGTCTTATGAAATAAAATGTTTTCTGCAATGCTGTAAGACAGTTTTTAATGTGTTAGAAGTTATATGCACAAAAACTTATGTTAGGACTTTAATGCTCAAGATTGTCAGTTTACAGGTTTCTGAGTCCAGTAATGTTGAAATAGTGCTTCTGTTCAAATGAAGGGAAACATAGCCCAAATCTGCTCAAAAGCTTGTCTCTCTATTAGAGAAAGCTGCTTCATTCAATATTCAGTGCAAATCTTGCCAAACTGAAAGATGCTAATGCCTTATGAAATACAATGTTTTTGCAATGCTGTAAGACAGTTTTTAATGTGTTAGAAGTTATATGCACAAAAACTTATGTTAGGACTTTAATGCTCAAGATTGTCAGTTTACAGGTTTCTGAGTCCAGTAATGTTGAAATAGTGCTTCTGTTCAAATGAAGGGAAACATAGCCCAAATCTGCTCAAAAGCTTGTCTCTCTATTAGAGAAAGCTGCTTCATTCAATATTCAGTGCAAATCTTGCCAAACTGAAAGATGCTAATGCCTTATGAAATACAATGTTTTTGCAATGCTGTAAGACAGTTTTTAATGTGTTAGAAGTTATATGCACAAAAACTTATGTTAGGACTTTAATGCTCAAGATGGTCAGTTTACAGGTTTCTGAGTCCAGTAATGTTGAAATAGTGCTTCTGTTCAAATGAAGTGAAATCTAGCCCAAATCTGCTCAAAAGCTTCTCTCTCTGTGAGATAGAGCTGCTTCGTTCAATGTTCAGTGCAAATCTTGCCAAACTGAAAGATGCTTATGTCTTATGAAATACAATGTTTTCTGCAATGCTGTAAGACAGTTTTTAATGTGTTAGAAGTTATATGCACAAAAACTTATGTTAGGACTTCAATGCTCAAGATTGTCAGTTTACAGGTTTCTGAGTCCAGTAATGTTGAAATATTGCTTCTGTTCAAATGAAGTGAAATCTAGCCCAAATCTGCTCAAAAAGCTTGTCTCTCTATTAAAGAAAGCTGCTTCATTCAATGTTCAGTGCAAATCTTGCCAAACTGAAAGATGCTTATGCCTTATGAAATACAATGTGTTTGCAATGCTGTAAGACAGTTTTTAATGTGTTAGAAGTTATATGCACAAAAACTAATGTTAGAGCTTCAATGCTCAAGATTGTCAGTTTACAGGTTTCTGAGTCCAGTAATGTTGAAATAGTGCTTCTGTTCAAATGAAGTGAAATCTAGCCCAAATCTGCTCAAAAGCTTGTCTCTCTATTAGAGAAAGCTGCTTCATTCAATGTTCAGTGCAAATCTAGCCAAACTGACAGATGCTTATGTCTTATGAAATAAAATGTTTTCTGCAATGCTGTAAGACAGTTTTTAATGTGTTAGAAGTTATATGCACAAAAAGGTATTTTAGGACTTCAATGCTCAAGATTGTCAGTTTACAGGTTTCTGAGTCCAGTAATGTTGAAATAGTTCTTCTGTTCAAATGAAGTGAAATCTAGCCCAAATCTGCTCAAAAGCTTGTCTCTCTATTAGAGAAAGCTGCTTAATTCAATGTTCAGTGCAAATCTAGCCAAACTGACAGATGCTTATGTCTTATGAAATAAAATGTTTTCTGCAATGCTGTAAGACAGTTTTTAATGTGTTAGAAGTTATTTGCACAAAAACTAATGTTAGAGCTTCAATGCTCAAGATTGTCAGTTTACAGGTTTCTGAGTCCAGTAATATTGAAATAGTGCTTCTGTTCAAATGAAGTGAAATCTAGCCCAAATCTGCTCAAAAGCTTGTCTCTCTATTAGAGAAAGCTGCTTCATTCAATGTTCAGTGAAAATCTAGCCAAACTGACAGATGCTTATGTCTTATGAAATAAAATGTTTTCTGCAATGCTGTAAGACAGTTTTTAATGTGTTAGAAGTTATATGCAGAAAAAGTTATTTTAGGACTTCAATGCTCAAGATGGTCAGTTTACAGGTTTCTGAGTCCAGTAATGTTGAAATAGTGCTTCTGTTCAAATGAAGTGAAATCTAGCCCAAATCTGCTCAAAAGCTTGTCTCTCTATTAGAGAAAGCTGCTTCATTCAATATTCAGTGCAAATCTTGCCAAACTGAAAGATGCTTATGTCTTATGAAATACAATGTTTTCTGCAATGCTGTAAGACAGTTTTTAATGTGTTAGAAGTTATATGCACAAAAACTTATGTTAGGACTTTAATGCTCAAGATTGTCAGTTTACAGGTTTCTGAGTCCAGTAATGTTGAAATAGTGTTTCTGTTCAAATGAAGTGAAATCTAGCCCAAATCTGCTCAAAAGCTTGTCTCTCTATTAGAGAAAGCTGCTTCATTCAATGTTCAGTGCAAATCTAGCCAAACTGACAGATGCTTATGTCTTATGAAATAAAATGTTTTCTGCAATGCTGTAAGACAGTTTTTAATGTGTTAGAAGTTATATGCAGAAAAAGTTATTTTAGGACTTCAATGCTCAAGATGGTCAGTTTACAGGTTTCTGAGTCCATTAATGTTGAAATAGTGCTTCTGTTCAAATGAAGTGAAATCTAGCCCAAATCTGCTCAAAAGCTTGTCTCTCTATTAGAGAAAGCTGCTTCATTCAATATTCAGTGCAAATCTAGCCAAACTGACAGATGCTTATGTCTTATGAAATAAAATGTTTTCTGCAATGCTGTAAGACAGTTTTTAATGTGTTAGAAGTTATATGCAGAAAAAGTTATTTTAGGACTTCAATGCTCAAGATGGTCAGTTTACAGGTTTCTGAGTCCAGTAATGTTGAAATAGTGCTTCTGTTCAAATGAAGTGAAATCTAGCCCAAATCTGCTCAAAAGCTTGTCTCTCTTTTAGGGAAAGCTGCTTCATTCAATGTTCAGTGCAAATCTAGCCAAACTGACAGATGCTTATGTCTTATGAAATAAAATGTTTTCTGCAATGCTGTAAGACAGTTTTTAATGTGTTAGAAGTTATATGCACAAAAACTTATGTTAGAGCTTCAATGCTCAAGTTTGTCAGTTTACAGGTTTCTGAGTCCAGTAATGTTGAAATAGTGCTTCTGTTCAAATGAAGTGAAATCTAGCCCAAATCTGCTCAAAAGCTTGTCTCTCTATTAGAGAAAGCTGCTTCATTCAATGTTCAGTGCAAATCTAGCCAAACTGACAGATGCTTATGTCTTATGAAATAAAATGTTTTCTGCAATGCTGTAAGACAGTTTTTAATGTGTTAGAAGTTATATGCAGAAAAAGTTATTTTAGGACTTCAATGCTCAAGATGGTCAGTTTACAGGTTTCTGAGTCCAGTAATGTTGAAATAGTGCTTCTGTTCAAATGAAGTGAAATCTAGCCCAAATCTGCTCAAAAGCTTGTCTCTCTATTAGGGAAAGCTGCTTCATTCAATGTTCAGTGCAAATCTAGCCAAACTGACAGATGCTTATGTCTTATGAAATAAAATGTTTTCTGCAATGCTGTAAGACAGTTTTTAATGTGTTAGAAGTTATATGCACAAAAACTAATGTTAGAGCTTCAATGCTCAAGATTGTCAGTTTACAGGTTTCTGAGTCCAGTAATGTTGAAATAGTGCTTCTGTTCAAATGAAGTGAAATCTAGCCCAAATCTGCTCAAAAGAGCTTGTCTCTCTATTAGAGAAAGCTGCTTCATTCAATGTTCAGTGCAAATCTAGCCAAACTGACAGATGCTTATGTCTTATGAAATAGAATGTTTTCTGCAATGTTGTAAGACAGTTTTTAATGTGTTAGAAGTTATATGCACAAAAAGTTATTTTAGGACTTCATTGCTCAAGATGGTCAGTTTACAGGTTTCTGATTCCAGTAATGTTGAAATAGTGCTTCTGTTCAAATGAAGTGAAATCTAGCCCAAATCTGCTCAAAAGCTTGTCTCTCTATTAGAGAAAGCTAGCTGCTTCATTCAATGTTCAGTGCAAATCTAGCCAAACTGACAGATGCTTATGTCTTATGAAATAAAATGTTTTCTGCAATGCTGTAAGACAGTTTTTAATGTGTTAGAAGTTATATGCAGAAAAAGTTATTTTAGGACTTCAATGCTCAAGATGGTCAGTTTACAGGTTTCTGAGTCCAGTAATGTTGAAATAGTGCTTCTGTTCAAATGAAGTGAAATCTAGCCCAAATCTGCTCAAAAGCTTGTCTCTCTTATAGAGAAAGCTGCTTCATTCAATATTCAGTGCAAATCTAGCCAAACTGACAGATGCTTATGTCTTATGAAATAAAATGTTTTTGCAATGCTGTAAGACAGTTTTTATTGTGTTAGAAGTTATATGCACAAAAAGGTATTTTAGGACTTCAATGCTCAAGATTGTCAGTTTACAGGTTTCTGAGTCCAGTAATGTTGAAATAGTGCTTCTGTTCAAATGAAGTGAAATCTAGCCCAAATCTGCTCAAAAGCTTGTCTCTCTATTAGAGAAAGCTGCTTCATTCAATGTTCAGTGCAAATCTTGCCAAACTGAAAGAAACTTATGCCTTATGAAATACAATGTTTTTGCAATGCTGTAAGACAGTTTTTAATGTGTTAGAAGTTATATGCACAAAAAGGTATTTTAGGACTTCAATGCTCAAAATGGTCAGTTTACAGGTTTCTGAGTCCAGTAATGTTGAAATAGTGCTTCTGTTCAAATGAAGTGAAATCTAGCCCAAATCTGCTCAAAAGCTTGTCTCTCTATTAGGGAAAGCTGCTTCATTCAATATTCAGTGCAAATCTTGCCAAACTGAAAGAAGCTTATGCCTTATGAAATACAATGTTTTTGCAATGCTGTAAGACAGTTTTTAATGTGTTAGAAGTTATATGCAGAAAAAGGTATTTTAGGACTTCAACGCTCAAAATGGTCAGTTTAAAGGTTTCTGAGTCCAGTAATGTTGAAATAGTGCTTCTGTTCAAATGAAGTGAAATCTAGCCCAAATCTGCTCAAAAGCTTGTCTCTCTATTAGGGAAAGCTGCTTCATTCAATGTTCAGTGCAAATCTAGCCAAACTGACAGATGCTTATGTCTTATGAAATAAAATGTTTTCTGCAATGCTGTAAGACAGTTTTTAATGTGTTAGAAGTTATATGCAGAAAAAGTTATTTTAGGACTTCAATGCTCAAGATGGTCAGTTTACAGGTTTCTGAGTCCAGTAATGTTGAAATAGTGCTTCTGTTCAAATGAAGTGAAATCTAGCCCAAATCTGCTCAAAAGCTTGTCTCTCTATTAGAGAAAGCTGCTTCATTCAATATTCAGTGCAAATCTTGCCAAACTGAGGGATGATTATGCCTTATGAAATACAATGTTTTTGCAATGCTGTAAGACAGTTTTTAATGTGTTAGAAGTTATATGCACAAAAAGTTATTTTAGGACTTCAATGCTCAAGATGGTCAGTTTACAGGTTTCTGATTCCAGTAATGTTGAAATAGTGCTTCTGTTCAAATGAAGTGAAATCTAGCCCAAATCTGCTCAAAAGCTTGTCTCTCTATTAGAGAAAGCTGCTTCATTCAATGTTCAGTGCAAATCTAGCCAAACTGACAGATGCTTATGTCTTATGAAATAAAATGTTTTCTGCAATGCTGTAAGACAGTTTTTAATGTGTTAGAAGTTATATGCACAAAAAGTTATTTTAGGACTTTAATGCTCAAGATGGTCAGTTTACAGGTTTCTGAGTTCAGTAATGTTGAAATAGTGCTTCTGTTCAAATGAAGTGAAATCTAGCCCAAATCTGCTAAAAAGCTTCTCTCTCTGTGAGATAGAGCTGCTTCATTCAATGTTCAGTGCAAATCTAGCCAAACTGACAGATGCTTATGTCTTATGAAATAAAATGTTTTCTGCAATGCTGTAAGACAGTTTTTAATGTGTTAGAAGTTATATGCACAAAAAGTTATTTTAGGACTTTAATGCTCAAGATTGTCAGTTTACAGGTTTCTGAGTCCAGTAATGTTGAAATAGTGCTTCTGTTCAAATGAAGTGAAATCTAGCCCAAATCTGCTCAAAAGCTTGTCTCTCTATTAGAGAAAGCTGCTTCATTCAATATTCAGTGCAAATCTTGCCAAACTGAGGGATGATTATGCCTTATGAAATACAATGTTTTTGCAATGCTGTAAGACAGTTTTTAATGTGTTAGAAGTTATATGCACAAAAAGTTATTTTAGGACTTCAATGCTCAAGATGGTCAGTTTACAGGTTTCTGAGTCCAGTAATGTTGAAATAGTGCTTCTGTTCAAATGAAGTGAAATCTAGCCCAAATCTGCTCAAAAGCTTGTCTCTCTATTAGGGAAAGCTGCTTCATTCAATATTCAGTGCAAATCTTGCCAAACTGAAAGATGCTTATGTCTTATGAAATACAATGTTTTCTGCAATGCTGTAAGACAGTTTTTAATGTGTTAGAAGTTATATGCACAAAAACTAATGTTAGAGCTTCAATGCTCAAGATTGTCAGTTTACAGGTTTCTGAGTCCAGTAATGTTGAAATAGTGCTTCTGTTCAAATGAAGTGAAATCTAGCCCAAATCTGCTCAAAAGCTTGTCTCTCTATTAGAGAAAGCTGCTTCATTCAATATTCAGTGCAAATCTTGCCAAACTGAGGGATGATTATGCCTTATGAAATACAATGTTTTTGCAATGCTGTAAGACAGTTTTTAATGTGTTAGAAGTTATATGCACAAAAAGTTATTTTAGGACTTCAATGCTCAAGATGGTCAGTTTACAGGTTTCTGATTCCAGTAATGTTGAAATAGTGCTTCTGTTCAAATGAAGTGAAATCTAGCCCAAATCTGCTCAAAAGCTTGTCTCTCTATTAGAGAAAGCTGCTTCATTCAATTTTCAGTGCAAATCTAGCCAAACTGACAGATGCTTATGTCTTATGAAATAAAATGTTTTCTGCAATGCTGTAAGACAGTTTTTAATGTGTTAGAAGTTATATGCACAAAAAGTTATTTTAGGACTTTAATGCTCAAGATGGTCAGTTTACAAGTTTCTGAGTTCAGTAATGTTGAAATAGTGCTTCTGTTCAAATGAAGTGAAATTTAGCCCAAATCTGCTCAAAAGCTTCTCTCTCTGTGAGTTAGAGCTGCTTCTTTCAATGTTCAGTGCAAATCTTGCCAAACTGAAAGATGCTTATGTCTTATGAAATACAATGTTTTCTGCAATGCTGTAAGACAGTTTGTAATGTGTTAGAAGTTATATGCAGAAAAGTTATTTTAGGACTTCAATGCTCAAGATGGTCAGTTTACAGGTTTCTGAGTCCAGTAATGTTGAAATAGTGTTTCTGTTCAAATGAAGTGAAATCTAGCCCAAATCTGCTCAAAAGCTTGTCTCTCTATTAGAGAAAGCTGCTTCATTCAATGTTCAGTGCAAATCTAGCCAAACTGACAGATGCTTATGTCTTATGAAATAAAATGTTTTCTGCAATGCTGTAAGACAGTTTTTAATGTGTTAGAAGTTATATGCAGAAAAAGTTATTTTAGGACTTCAATGCTCAAGATGGTCAGTTTACAGGTTTCTGAGTCCAGTAATGTTGAAATAGTGCTTCTGTTCAAATGAAGTGAAATCTAGCCCAAATCTGCTCAAAAGCTTGTCTCTCTATTAGAGAAAGCTGCTTCATTCAATATTCAGTGCAAATCTAGCCAAACTGACAGATGCTTATGTCTTATGAAATAAAATGTTTTCTGCAATGCTGTAAGACAGTTTTTAATGTGTTAGAAGTTATATGCAGAAAAAGTTATTTTAGGACTTCAATGCTCAAGATGGTCAGTTTACAGGTTTCTGAGTCCAGTAATGTTGAAATAGTGCTTCTGTTCAAATGAAGTGAAATCTAGCCCAAATCTGCTCAAAAGCTTGTCTCTCTATTAGAGAAAGCTGCTTCATTCAATACTCAGTGCAAATCTAGCCAAACTGACAGATGCTTATGTCTTATGAAATAAAATGTTTTTGCAATGCTGTAAGACAGTTTTTAATGTGTTAGAAGTTATATGCACAAAAAGGTATTTTAGAACTTCAATGCTCAAGATTGTCAGTTTACAGGTTTCTGAGTCCAGTAATGTTGAAATAGTGCTTCTGTTCAAATGAAGTGAAATCTAGCCCAAATCTGCTCAAAAGCTTGTCTCTCTTTTAGGGAAAGCTGCTTCATTCAATGTTCAGTGCAAATCTAGCCAAACTGACAGATGCTTATGTCTTATGAAATAAAATGTTTTCTGCAATGCTGTAAGACAGTTTTTAATGTGTTAGAAGTTATATGCACAAAAACTTATGTTAGAGCTTCAATGCTCAAGTTTGTCAGTTTACAGGTTTCTGAGTCCAGTAATGTTGAAATAGTGCTTCTGTTCAAATGAAGTGAAATCTAGCCCAAATCTGCTCAAAAGCTTGTCTCTCTATTAGAGAAAGCTGCTTCATTCAATGTTCAGTGCAAATCTAGCCAAACTGACAGATGCTTATGTCTTATGAAATAAAATGTTTTCTGCAATGCTGTAAGACAGTTTTTAATGTGTTAGAAGTTATATGCAGAAAAAGTTATTTTAGGACTTCAATGCTCAAGATGGTCAGTTTACAGGTTTCTGAGTCCAGTAATGTTGAAATAGTGCTTCTGTTCAAATGAAGTGAAATCTAGCCCAAATCTGCTCAAAAGCTTGTCTCTCTATTAGAGAAAGCTGCTTCATTCAATCTTCAGTGCAAAACTAGCCAAACTGACAGATGCTTATGTCTTATGAAATAAAATGTTTTCTGCAATGTTGTAAGACAGTTTTTAATGTGTTAGAAGTTATATGCAGAAAAAGTTATTTTAGGACTTCAATGCTCAAGATGGTCAGTTTACAGGTTTCTGAGTCCAGTAATGTTGAAATAGTGCTTCTGTTCAAATGAAGTGAAATTTAGCCCAAATCTGCTCAAAAGCTTGTCTCTCTTATAGAGAAAGCTGCTTCATTCAATATTCAGTGCAAATCTAGCCAAACTGACAGATGCTTATGTCTTATGAAATAAAATGTTTTTGCAATGCTGTAAGACAGTTTTTAATGTGTTAGAAGTTATATGCACAAAAAGGTATTTTAGGACTTCAATGCTCAAGATTGTCAGTTTACAGGTTTCTGAGTCCAGTAATGTTGAAATAGTGCTTCTGTTCAAATGAAGTGAAATCTAGCCCAAATCTGCTCAAAAGCTTGTCTCTCTATTAGAGAAAGCTGCTTCATTCAATGTTCAGTGCAAATCTTGCCAAACTGAAAGAAGCTTATGCCTTATGAAATACAATGTTTTTGCAATGCTGTAAGACAGTTTTTAATGTGTTAGAAGTTATATGCACAAAAAGGTATTTTAGGACTTCAATGCTCAAAATGGTCAGTTTACAGGTTTCTGAGTCCAGTAATGTTGAAATAGTGCTTCTGTTCAAATGAAGTGAAATCTAGCCCAAATCTGCTCAAAAGCTTGTCTCTCTATTAGGGAAAGCTGCTTCATTCAATATTCAGTGCAAATCTTGCCAAACTGAAAGAAGCTTATGCCTTATGAAATACAATGTTTTTGCAATGCTGTAAGACAGTTTTTAATGTGTTAGAAGTTATATGCAGAAAAAGGTATTTTAGGACTTCAACGCTCAAAATGGTCAGTTTAAAGGTTTCTGAGTCCAGTAATGTTGAAATAGTGCTTCTGTTCAAATGAAGTGAAATCTAGCCCAAATCTGCTCAAAAGCTTGTCTCTCTATTAGGGAAAGCTGCTTCATTCAATGTTCAGTGCAAATCTAGCCAAACTGACAGATGCTTATGTCTTATGAAATAAAATGTTTTCTGCAATGCTGTAAGACAGTTTTTAATGTGTTAGAAGTTATATGCAGAAAAAGTTATTTTAGGACTTCAATGCTCAAGATGGTCAGTTTACAGGTTTCTGAGTCCAGTAATGTTGAAATAGTGCTTCTGTTCAAATGAAGTGAAATCTAGCCCAAATCTGCTCAAAAGCTTGTCTCTCTATTAGAGAAAGCTGCTTCATTCAATATTCAGTGCAAATCTTGCCAAACTGAGGGATGATTATGCCTTATGAAATACAATGTTTTTGCAATGCTGTAAGACAGTTTTTAATGTGTTAGAAGTTATATGCACAAAAAGTTATTTTAGGACTTCAATGCTCAAGATGGTCAGTTTACAGGTTTCTGATTCCAGTAATGTTGAAATAGTGCTTCTGTTCAAATGAAGTGAAATCTAGCCCAAATCTGCTAAAAAGCTTCTCTCTCTGTGAGATAGAGCTGCTTCATTCAATGTTCAGTTCAAATCTTGCCAAACTGAAAGATGCTTATGTCTTATGAAATACAATGTTTTCTGCAATGCTGTAAGACAGTTTTTAATGTGTTAGAAGTTATATGCACAAAAACTAATGTTAGAGCTTCAATGCTCAAGATTGTCAGTTTACAGGTTTCTGAGTCCAGTAATGTTGAAATAGTGCTTCTGTTCAAATGAAGTGAAATCTAGCCCAAATCTGCTCAAAAGCTTGTCTCTCTATTAGAGAAAGCTGCTTCATTCAATGTTCAGTGCAAATCTAGCCAAACTGACAGATGCTTATGTCTTATGAAATAGAATGTTTTCTGCAATGTTGTAAGACAGTTTTTAATGTGTTAGAAGTTATATGCACAAAAAGTTATTTTAGGACTTCATTGCTCAAGATGGTCAGTTTACAGGTTTCTGATTCCAGTAATGTTGAAATAGTGCTTCTGTTCAAATGAAGTGAAATCTAGCCCAAATCTGCTCAAAAGCTTGTCTCTCTATTAGAGAAAGCTGCTTCATTCAATCTTCAGTGCAAAACTAGCCAAACTGACAGATGCTTATGTCTTATGAAATAAAATGTTTTCTGCAATGTTGTAAGACAGTTTTTAATGTGTTAGAAGTTATATGCAGAAAAAGTTATTTTAGGACTTCAATGCTCAAGATGGTCAGTTTACAGGTTTCTGAGTCCAGTAATGTTGAAATAGTGCTTCTGTTCAAATGAAGTGAAATTTAGCCCAAATCTGCTCAAAAGCTTGTCTCTCTATTAGAGAAAGCTAGATGCTTCATTCAATGTTCAGTGCAAATCTAGCCAAACTGACAGATGCTTATGTCTTATGAAATAAAATGTTTTCTGCAATGCTGTAAGACAGTTTTTAATGTGTTAGAAGTTATATGCAGAAAAAGTTATTTTAGGACTTCTATGCTCAAGATGGTCAGTTTACAGGTTTCTGAGTCCAGTAATGTTGAAATAGTGCTTCTGTTCAAATGAAGTGAAATCTAGCCCAAATCTGCTCAAAAGCTTGTCTCTCTTATAGAGAAAGCTGCTTCATTCAATATTCAGTGCAAATCTAGCCAAACTGACAGATGCTTATGTCTTATGAAATAAAATGTTTTTGCAATGCTGTAAGACAGTTTTTAATGTGTTAGAAGTTATATGCACAAAAAGGTATTTTAGGACTTCAATGCTCAAGATTGTCAGTTTACAGGTTTCTGAGTCCAGTAATGTTGAAATAGTGCTTCTGTTCAAATGAAGTGAAATCTAGCCCAAATCTGCTCAAAAGCTTGTCTCTCTATTAGGGAAAGCTGCTTCATTCAATATTCAGTGCAAATCTTGCCAAACTGAAAGAAGCTTATGCCTTATGAAATACAATGTTTTTGCAATGCTGTAAGACAGTTTTTAATGTGTTAGAAGTTATATGCAGAAAAAGGTATTTTAGGACTTCAACGCTCAAAATGGTCAGTTTAAAGGTTTCTGAGTCCAGTAATGTTGAAATAGTGCTTCTGTTCAAATGAAGTGAAATCTAGCCCAAATCTGCTCAAAAGCTTGTCTCTCTATTAGGGAAAGCTGCTTCATTCAATGTTCAGTGCAAATCTAGCCAAACTGACAGATGCTTATGTCTTATGAAATAAAATGTTTTCTGCAATGCTGTAAGACAGTTTTTAATGTGTTAGAAGTTATATGCAGAAAAAGTTATTTTAGGACTTCAATGCTCAAGATGGTCAGTTTACAGGTTTCTGAGTCCAGTAATGTTGAAATAGTGCTTCTGTTCAAATGAAGTGAAATCTAGCCCAAATCTGCTCAAAAGCTTGTCTCTCTATTAGAGAAAGCTGCTTCATTCAATATTCAGTGCAAATCTTGCCAAACTGAGGGATGATTATGCCTTATGAAATACAATGTTTTTGCAATGCTGTAAGACAGTTTTTAATGTGTTAGAAGTTATATGCACAAAAAGTTATTTTAGGACTTCAATGCTCAAGATGGTCAGTTTACAGGTTTCTGATTCCAGTAATGTTGAAATAGTGCTTCTGTTCAAATGAAGTGAAATCTAGCCCAAATCTGCTCAAAAGCTTGTCTCTCTATTAGAGAAAGCTGCTTCATTCAATGTTCAGTGCAAATCTAGCCAAACTGACAGATGCTTATGTCTTATGAAATAAAATGTTTTCTGCAATGCTGTAAGACAGTTTTTAATGTGTTAGAAGTTATATGCACAAAAACTTATGTTAGGACTTTAATGCTCAAGATTGTCAGTTTACAGGTTTCTGAGTCCAGTAATGTTGAAATAGTGCTTCTGTTCAAATGAAGGGAAACATAGCCCAAATCTGCTCAAAAGCTTGTCTCTCTATTAGAGAAAGCTGCTTCATTCAATATTCAGTGCAAATCTAGCCAAACTGACAGATGCTAATGCCTTATGAAATACAATGTTTTTGCAATGCTGTAAGACAGTTTTTAATGTGTTAGAAGTTATATGCACAAAAACTTATGTTAGGACTTTAATGCTCAAGATGGTCAGTTTACAGGTTTCTGAGTCCAGTAATGTTGAAATAGTGCTTCTGTTCAAATGAAGTGAAATCTAGCCCAAATCTGCTCAAAAGCTTCTCTCTCTGTGAGATAGAGCTGCTTCGTTCAATGTTCAGTGCAAATCTTGCCAAACTGAAAGATGCTTATGTCTTATGAAATACAATGTTTTCTGCAATGCTGTAAGACAGTTTTTAATGTGTTAGAAGTTATATGCACAAAAACTAATGTTAGAGCTTCAATGCTCAAGATTGTCAGTTTACAGGTTTCTGAGTCCAGTAATGTTGAAATATTGCTTCTGTTCAAATGAAGTGAAATCTAGCCCAAATCTGCTCAAAAAGCTTGTCTCTCTATTAAAGAAAGCTGCTTCATTCAATGTTCAGTGCAAATCTTGCCAAACTGAAAGATGCTTATGCCTTATGAAATACAATGTGTTTGCAATGCTGTAAGACAGTTTTTAATGTGTTAGAAGTTATATGCACAAAAACTAATGTTAGAGCTTCAATGCTCAAGATTGTCAGTTTACAGGTTTCTGAGTCCAGTAATGTTGAAATAGTGCTTCTGTTCAAATGAAGTGAAATCTAGCCCAAATCTGCTCAAAAGCTTGTCTCTCTATTAGAGAAAGCTGCTTCATTCAATGTTCAGTGCAAATCTAGCCAAACTGACAGATGCTTATGTCTTATGAAATAAAATGTTTTCTGCAATGCTGTAAGACAGTTTTTAATGTGTTAGAAGTTATATGCACAAAAACTTATGTTAAGACTTCAATGCTCAAGATTGTCAGTTTACAGGTTTCTGAGTCCAGTAATGTTGAAATAGTGCTTCTGTTCAAATGAAGTGAAATCTAGCCCAAATCTGCTCAAAAGCTTGTCTCTGTGTGAGATAGAGCTGCTTCATTCAATGTTCAGTGCAAATCTTGCCAAACTGAAAGATGCTTATGTCTTATGAAATACAATGTTTTCTGCAATGCTGTAAGACAGTTTTTAATGTGTTAGAAGTTATATGCACAAAAACTAATGTTAGAGCTTCAATGCTCAAGATTGTCAGTTTACAGTTTTCTGAGTCCAGTAATGTTGAAATAGTGCTTCTGTTCAAATGAAGGGAAACATAGCCCAAATCTGCTCAAAAGCTTGTCTCTCTATTAGAGAAAGCTGCTTCATTCAATATTCAGTGCAAATCTTGCCAAACTGAAAGATGCTTATGCCTTATGAAATACAATGTTTTTGCAATGCTGTAAGACAGTTTTTAATGTGTTAGAAGTTATATGCACAAAAAGTTATTTTAGGACTTCAATGCTCAAGATGGTCAGTTTACAGGTTTCTGAGTCCAGTAATGTTGAAATAGTGCTTCTGTTCAAATGAAGTGAAATCTAGCCCAAATCTGCTCAAAAGCTTGTCTCTCTATTAGGGAAAGCTGCTTCATTCAATGTTCAGTGCAAATCTAGCCAAACTGACAGATGCTTATGTCTTATGAAATAAAATGTTTTCTGCAATGCTGTAAGACAGTTTTTAATGTGTTAGAAGTTATATGCACAAAAAGGTATTTTAGGACTTCAATGCTCAAGATTGTCAGTTTACAGGTTTCTGAGTCCAGTAATGTTGAAATAGTTCTTCTGTTCAAATGAAGTGAAATCTTGCCCAAATCTGCTCAAAAGCTTGTCTCTCTATTAGAGAAAGCTGCTTCATTCAATGTTCAGTGGAAATCTAGCCAAACTGACAGATGCTTATGTCTTATGAAATAAAATGTTTTCTGCAATGCTGTAAGACAGTTTTTAATGTGTTAGAAGTTATATGCACAAAAAGGTATTTTAGGACTTCAATGCTCAAGATGGTCAGTTTACAGGTTTCTGAGTCCAGTAATGTTGAAATAGTGCTTCTGTTCAAATGAAGTGAAATCTAGCCCAAATCTGCTCAAAAGCTTGTCTCTCTATTAGGGAAAGCTGCTTCATTCAATGTTCAGTGCAAATCTAGCCAAACTGACAGATGCTTATGTCTTATGAAATAAAATGTTTTCTGCAATGCTGTAAGACAGTTTTTAATGTGTTAGAAGTTATATGCACAAAAAGGTATTTTAGGACTTCAATGCTCAAGATGGTCAGTTTACAGGTTTCTGAGTCCAGTAATGTTGAAATAGTTCTTCTGTTCAAATGAAGTGAAATCTTGCCCAAATCTGCTCAAAAGCTTGTCTCTCTATTAGAGAAAGCTGCTTCATTCAATGTTCAGTGGAAATCTAGGCAAACTGACAGATGCTTATGTCTTATGAAATAAAATGTTTTCTGCAATGCTGTAAGACACTTTTTAATGTGTTAGAAGTTATATGCAGAAAAAGTTATTTTAGGACTTCAATGCTCAAGATGGTCAGTTTACAAGGTTTCTGAGTCCAGTAATGTTGAAATAGTGCTTCTGTTCAAATGAAGTGAAATTTAGCCCAAATCTGCTCAAAAGCTTGTCTCTCTATTAGAGAAAGCTGCTTCATTCAATGTTCAGTGCAAATCTAGCCAAACTGACAGATGCTTATGTCTTATGAAATAAAATGTTTTCTGCAATGCTGTAAGACAGTTTTTAATGTGTTAGAAGTTATATGCACAAAAACTAATGTTAGAGCTTCAATGCTCAAGATTGTCAGTTTACAGGTTTCTGAGTCCAGTAATGTTGAAATAGTGCTTCTGTTCAAATGAAGGGAAACATAGCCCAAACCTGCTCAAAAGCTTGTCTCTCTATTAGAGAAAGCTGCTTCATTCAATATTCAGTGCAAATCTTGCCAAACTGAAAGATGCTAATGCCTTATGAAATACAATGTTTTTGCAATGCTGTAAGACAGTTTTTAATGTGTTAGAAGTTATATGCACAAAAACTTATGTTAGGACTTTAATGCTCAAGATTGTCAGTTTACAGGTTTCTGAGTCCAGTAATGTTGAAATAGTGCTTCTGTTCAAATGAAGTGAAATCTAGCCCAAATCTGCTCAAAAGCTTGTCTCTCTATTAGAGAAAGCTGCTTCATTCAATGTTCAGTGCAAATCTAGCCAAACTGACAGATGCTTATGTCTTATGAAATAAAATGTTTTCTGCAATGCTGTAAGACAGTTTTTAATGTGTTAGAAGTTATATGCACAAAAACTTATGTTAGGACTTTAATGCTCAAGATTGTCAGTTTACAGGTTTCTGAGTCCAGTAATGTTGAAATAGTGCTTCTGTTCAAATGAAGGGAAACATAGCCCAAATCTGCTCAAAAGCTTGTCTCTCTATTAGAGAAAGCTGCTTCATTCAATATTCAGTGCAAATCTTGCCAAACTGAAAGATGCTAATGCCTTATGAAATACAATGTTTTTGCAATGCTGTAAGACAGTTTTTAATGTGTTAGAAGTTATATGCACAAAAACTTATGTTAGGACTTTAATGCTCAAGATTGTCAGTTTACAGGTTTCTGAGTCCAGTAATGTTGAAATAGTGCTTCTGTTCAAATGAAGGGAAACATAGCCCAAATCTGCTCAAAAGCTTGTCTCTCTATTAGAGAAAGCTGCTTCATTCAATATTCAGTGCAAATCTTGCCAAACTGACAGATGCTAATGCCTTATGAAATACAATGTTTTTGCAATGCTGTAAGACAGTTTTTAATGTGTTAGAAGTTATATGCACAAAAACTTATGTTAGGACTTTAATGCTCAAGATGGTCAGTTTACAGGTTTCTGAGTCCAGTAATGTTGAAATAGTGCTTCTGTTCAAATGAAGTGAAATCTAGCCCAAATCTGCTCAAAAGCTTGTCTCTCTATTAGAGAAAGCTGCTTCATTCAATATTCAGTGCAAATCTTGCCAAACTGAAAGATGCTTATGCCTTATGAAATACAATGTGTTTGCAATGCTGTAAGACAGTTTTTAATGTGTTAGAAGTTATATGCACAAAAACTAATGTTAGAGCTTCAATGCTCAAGATTGTCAGTTTACAGGTTTCTGAGTCCAGTAATGTTGAAATAGTGCTTCTGTTCAAATGAAGTGAAATCTAGCCCAAATCTGCTCAAAAGCTTGTCTCTCTATTAGAGAAAGCTGCTTCATTCAATGTTGAGTGCAAATCTAGCCAAACTGACAGATGCTTATGTCTTATGAAATAAAATGTTTTCTGCAATGCTGTAAGACAGTTTTTAATGTGTTAGAAGTTATATGCAGAAAAAGTTATTTTAGGACTTCAATGCTCAAGATGGTCAGTTTACAGGTTTCTGAGTCCAGTAATGTTGAAATAGTGCTTCTGTTCAAATGAAGGGAAACATAGCCCAAATCTGCTCAAAAGCTTGTCTCTCTATTAGAGAAAGCTGCTTCATTCAATATTCAGTGCAAATCTTGCCAAACTGAAAGATGCTTATGCCTTATGAAATACAATGTTTTTGCAATGCTGTAAGACAGTTTTTAATGTGTTAGAAGTTATATGCACAAAAAGGTATTTTAGGACTTCAATGCTCAAGATTGTCAGTTTACAGGTTTCTGAGTCCAGTAATGTTGAAATAGTTCTTCTGTTCAAATGAAGTGAAATCTTGCCCAAATCTGCTCAAAAGCTTGTCTCTCTATTAGAGAAAGCTGCTTCATTCAATGTTCAGTGGAAATCTAGCCAAACTGACAGATGCTTATGTCTTATGAAATAAAATGTTTTCTGCAATGCTGTAAGACAGTTTTTAATGTGTTAGAAGTTATATGCACAAAAAGGTATTTTAGGACTTCAATGCTCAAGATGGTCAGTTTACAGGTTTCTGAGTCCAGTAATGTTGAAATAGTGCTTCTGTTCAAATGAAGTGAAATCTAGCCCAAATCTGCTCAAAAGCTTGTCTCTCTATTAGGGAAAGCTGCTTCATTCAATGTTCAGTGCAAATCTAGCCAAACTGACAGATGCTTATGTCTTATGAAATAAAATGTTTTCTGCAATGCTGTAAGACAGTTTTTAATGTGTTAGAAGTTATATGCACAAAAAGGTATTTTAGGACTTCAATGCTCAAGATGGTCAGTTTACAGGTTTCTGAGTCCAGTAATGTTGAAATAGTGCTTCTGTTCAAATGAAGGGAAACATAGCCCAAATCTGCTCAAAAGCTTGTCTCTCTATTAGGGAAAGCTGCTTCATTCAATGTTCAGTGCAAATCTAGCCAAACTGACAGATGCTTATGTCTTATGAAATAAAATGTTTTCTGCAATGCTGTAAGACAGTTTTTAATGTGTTAGAAGTTATATGCACAAAAAGTTATTTTAGGACTTCAATGCTCAAGATGGTCAGTTTACAAGGTTTCTGAGTCCAGTAATGTTGAAATAGTGCTTCTGTTCAAATGAAGTGAAATTTAGCCCAAATCTGCTCAAAAGCTTGTCTCTCTATTAGAGAAAGCTGCTTCATTCAATGTTCAGTGCAAATCTAGCCAAACTGACAGATGCTTATGTCTTATGAAATAAAATGTTTTCTGCAATGCTGTAAGACAGTTTTTAATGTGTTAGAAGTTATATGCACAAAAACTTATGTTAAGACTTCAATGCTCAAGATTGTCAGTTTACAGGTTTCTGAGTCCAGTAATGTTGAAATAGTGCTTCTGTTCAAATGAAGTGAAAATCTAGCCCAAATCTGCTCAAAAGCTTGTCTCTCTATTAGAGAAAGCTGCTTCATTCAATGTTCAGTGCAAATCTAGCCAAACTGACAGATGCTTATGTCTTATGAAATAAAATGTTTTCTGCAATGCTGTAAGACAGTTTTTAATGTGTTAGAAGTTATATGCACAAAAACTTATGTTAAGACTTCAATGCTCAAGATTGTCAGTTTACAGGTTTCTGAGTTCAGTAATATTGAAATAGTGCTTCTGTTCAAATGAAGTGAAATCTAGCCCAAATCTGCTCAAAAGCTTGTCTCTGTGTGAGATAGAGCTGCTTCATTCAATGTTCAGTGCAAATCTAGCCAAACTGACAGATGCTTATGTCTTATGAAATAAAATGTTTTCTGCAATGCTGTAAGACAGTTTTTAATGTGTTAGAAGTTATATGCACAAAAACTTATGTTAAGACTTCAATGCTCAAGATTGTCAGTTTACAGGTTTCTGAGTCCAGTAATGTTGAAATAGTGCTTCTGTTCAAATGAAGTGAAATCTAGCCCAAATCTGCTCAAAAGCTTGTCTCTCTATTAGAGAAAGCTGCTTGTTTCTATATTCAGTGCAAATCTTGCCAAACTGAAAGATGCTTATGCCTTATGAAATACAATGTTTTTGCCATGCTGTAAGACAGTTTTTAATGTGTTAGAAGTTATATGCACAAAAACTTATGTTAGGACTTCAATGCTCAAGATTGTCAGTTTACAGGTTTCTGAGTCCAGTAATGTTGAAATACTGCTTCTGTTCAAATGAAGTGAAATCTAGCCCAAATCTGCTCAAAAGCTTGTCTCTCTATTAGAGAAAGCTGCTTCATTCAATGTTCAGTGCAAATCTTGCCAAACTGACAGATGCTTATGTCTTATGAAATAAAATGTTTTCTGCAATGCTGTAAGACAGTTTTTAATGTGTTAGAAGTTATATGCACAAAAACTTATGTTAAGACTTCAATGCTCAAGATTGTCAGTTTACAGGTTTCTGAGTCCAGTAATGTTGAAATTGTGCTTCTGTTCAAATGAAGTGAAATCTAGCCCAAATCTGCTCAAAAGCTTGTCTCTCTATTAGGGAAAGCTGCTTCATTCAATGTTCAGTGCAAATCTAGCCAAACTGACAGATGCTTATGTCTTATGAAATAAAATGTTTTCTGCAATGCTGTAAGACAGTTTTTAATGTGTTAGAAGTTATATGCAGAAAAAGTTATTTTAGGAATTCAATGCTCAAGATGGTCAGTTTACAGATTTCTGAGTTCAGTAATATTGAAATAGTGCTTCTGTTCAAATGAAGTGAAATCTAGCCCAAATCTGCTAAAAAGCTTCTCTCTCTGTGAGATAGAGCTGCTTCATTCAATGTTCAGTGCAAATCTTGCCAAACTGAAAGATGCTTATGTCTTATGAAATACAATGTTTTTCTGCAATGCTGTAAGACAGTTTTTAATGTGTTAGAAGTTATATGCACAAAAACTTATGTTAAGACTTCAATGCTCAAGATTGTCAGTTTACAGGTTTCTGAGTTCAGTAATATTGAAATAGTGCTTCTGTTCAAATGAAGTGAAATCTAGCCCAAATCTGCTCAAAAGCTTGTCTCTCTATTAGAGAAAGCTGCTTGTTTCTATATTCAGTGCAAATCTTTCCAAACTGAAAGATGCTTATGCCTTATGAAATACAATGTTTTTGCCATGCTGTAAGACAGTTTTTAATGTGTTAGAAGTTATATGCACAAAAACTTATGTTAGGACTTCAATGCTCAAGATTGTCAGTTTACAGGTTTCTGAGTCCAGTAATGTTGAAATACTGCTTCTGTTCAAATGAAGTGAAATCTAGCCCAAATCTGCTCAAAAGCTTGTCTCTCTATTAGAGAAAGCTGCTTCATTCAATGTTCAGTGCAAATCTTGCCAAAGTGAAAGATGCTTAAGTCTTATGAAATAAAATGTTTTCTGCAATGCTGTAAGACAGCTTTTAATGTTTTAGAAGTTATATGCACAAAAACTAATGTTAGAGCTTTAATGCTCAAGATTGTCAGTTTACAGGTTTCTGAGACCAGTAATGTTGAAATAGTGCTTCTGTTCAAATGAAGTGAAATCTAGCCCAAATCTGCTCAAAAGCTTGTCTCTCTATTAGAGAAAGCTGCTTCATTCAATATTCAGTGCAAATCTTGCCAAACTGAAAGAAGCTTATGTCTTATGAAATAAAATGTTTTCTGCAATGCTGTAAGACCTTTTTTAATGTGTTAGAAGTTATATGCACAAAATGTTATTTTAGGACTTCAATGCTCAAGATGGCCAATTTACAGGTTTCTGAGTTCAGTAATGTTGAAATAGTGCTTCTGTTCAAATGAAGTGAAATCTAGCCCAAATCTGCTCAAAAGCTTGTCTCTCTATTAGAGAAAGCTGCTTCATTCAATGTTCAGTGCAAATCTAGCCAAACTGACAGATGCTTATGTCTTATGAAATAAAATGTTTTCTGCAATGCTGTAAGACAGTTTTTAATGTGTTAGAAGTTATATGCACAAAAACTTATGTTAGTACTTCAATGCTCACTATTGTCAGTTTACAGGTTTCTGAGTCCAGTAATGTTGAAATAGTGCTTCTGTTCAAATTAAGTGAAATCTCTCATTGTATGAAATACAATGTTTTTGCAATGCTGTAAGACAGTTTTTAATGTGTTAGAAGTTATATGCACAAAAACTTATGTTAGAGCTTCAATGCTCAAGATTGTCAGTTTACAGGTTTCTGAGACCTGTAATGTTGAAATAGTGCTTCTGTTCAAATGAAGTGAAATCTAGCCCAAATCTGCTCAAAACCTTGTCTCTCTATTAGAGAAAGCTGCTTCATTCAATATTCAGTGCAAATCTTGCCAAACTGAAAGAAGCTTATGCCTTATGAAATACAATGTTTTTGCAATGCTGTAAGACAGTTTTTAATGTGTTAGAAGTTATATGCACAAAAACTTATGTTAGGACTTCAATGCTCAAGATTGTCAGTTTACAGGTTTCTGAGTCCAGTAATGTTGAAATAGTGCTTCTGTTCAAATGAAGTGAAATCTAGCCCAAATCTGCTAAAAAGCTTCTCTCTCTGTGAGATAGAGCTGCTTCATTCAATGTTCAGTGCAAATCTTGCCAAACTGAAAGATGCTTATGTATTATGAAATAAAATGTTTTCTGCAATGCTGTAAGACAGTATTTAATGTGTTAGAAGTTATATGCACAAAAACTTATGTTAGGACTTCAATGCTCAAGATTGTCAGTTTACAGGTTTCTGAGTTCAGTAATGTTGAAATAGTGCTTCTGTTCAAATGAAGTGAAATCTAGCCCAAATCTGCTCAAAAGCTTGTCTCTCTATTAGAGAAAGCTGCTTCATTCAATGTTCAGTGCAAATCTAGCCAAACTGACAGATGCTTATGTCTTATGAAATAAAATGTTTTCTGCAATGCTGTAAGACAGTTTTTAATGTGTTAGAAGTTATATGCACAAAAACTTATGTTAGTACTTCAATGCTCACTATTGTCAGTTTACAGGTTTCTGAGTCCAGTAATGTTGAAATAGTGCTTCTGTTCAAATTAAGTGAAATCTCTCATTGTATGAAATACAATGTTTTTGCAATGCTGTAAGACAGTTTTTAATGTGTTAGAAGTTATATGCACAAAAACTTATGTTAGAGCTTCAATGCTCAGGTTTGTCAGTTTACAGTTTTCTGAGAACAGTAATGCTGAAATAGTGCTTCTGTTCAAATGAAGTGAAACAAGCCCACAAATATTGAAAAGCTTCTCTCAGTGAGAAAGCTGCTTCATTCAATGTTAAGTGCAAAACTTCCCAACATGAAAGGTGCTTCTGTCTTATGATTTAAAATGTTTTTTTTTTGCAATGCAGAAAGACAGTTTTTAACATGTTAGTTCTATTCACAAAATTTTATGTTAGAGCTTCAGTGCTCATGGTTGTCAGTTTACAGCTTTCTGAGAACCCTAATGCTGAAATAGTTCTTCTGCTCAAATGAAGTAAAAGCAAGAGACTGTCCTCCACTCCACAATGACCACACACACACAATCATCAAAAAGTTGCTTTATTTCACTAATTCCATTCAAAAAGTGAAACTTTGTTTATATTATATTCATTACACCCAGATTTATATTTTCTAAATGTTTATTTCTTTTAATTTTGATTATCATAACTGACAACTAAGGTGAATTTCCAAATTCAGATATGCCAGACAAGTTGCTCCAGTTTAGGGATAGGAATGTTGTCCTTTGCATCTATGACATATTTGAGAGGCAAGCCAAAATTTGGTATTTTACTACTTTAAACACCTTTATATCACTTTTCTCTGAATGTTTGAAAACTGTGCCCAATATTATTTAGTAAACATAGCATAAGTAGTTGTCCTGCCAATTTTTTATTTGAAACTATAATCAGAATTTGATTTACAACCATTTGAAATTTGTTTTTGTTTTTCCAGGCGACTGTACTGGGCTCCTGGGGACGGAAGGGCAAGGATAAATGCACAGATCTATTCTCAACATGGGCAACAAACTGTTGAGTCACATTTTTATAGATTGTCTTTTCAAAAACATACCATTACGTAATGGAAGTCATACTTATCTTAGAATTAAGAAACTAGAAAATCTACATAAGTGTCCATTTGGAAAGGGCTCAATTTATTTCATTAGATCAAGAGCAAGAATACAGTGCTGACAGTAAACAAAGGCAACAAATACATATTGTAACACTTCATTGTATTATCACACAAGGCCAGTGTGTCATTCAGTAAGCAAATGTGAGCAGTTTATGGTGCAAATGTCATACAATCCATGCAATGCAAAGAATCATAATATAAAATACCTAATTCATAAATCTCTGTAAAGAATGTCTCATCTTTGTCCCCCTCAGGTGCTAAACAACAGTAATGTGCATGAATATCTTCATAATACAGAACAGGATTCATGTTGATCTTTTCTTGATTCATCACCTTCAGTTGTGCATGAAGTCAACTCAGTCTCTTTTAATGCAGCTTTCTGCCTGCTCTTCATCTAACAGAATTTAATTAATGACTAAATGTTCAAGTCTTAATTAAAACAACCATGCTGATTATATGTGTAGTTTAGAAAATGAACTGGTGAATTTACCAAAAACCAGAATATTTACCATACTTTATTATCCAACACAATACGATATATTTTACCAGGATGCAGCATAAAGACAGATAAAGTAGCATAGTAAGACAAATGATATTCAAGTGAAATAAAAATTATTATGGGTTATGTAAAAATCGAATTATTTTAATCAGATGAAGAAACCCAGATGAACGCATGGTGAAATGTTTTGAGCACCAAAGAATCATATCCAGTTTCCTTCTCATTATCAGAGCTCTTCTGGTTTTCTTAAAATCCATGTCCCTATCATAATCTTCTTCAATGTCATAAACAATTTGCAATTGTTATCCAGCACAACAGTACAATAGATGAACAAGTCATGTGACCTATTCAAATCAAATCACTTTAATTATCACAATACCATGAATGCAAGTATGGTGGTGAAATGTGTATGTGGTGAAATGCTTTTGTGAAAACTCTGCAACATGACAATATGACAAGTACTGAATATATTTGCAAAAAATATACAGTATTAAATAACTAAGTAATAAATAACACCGTATACATAAGGGCTCAATACAGGTAGAAAATAATATAGTGCAATACTATACTATACAGAGCACAAAACAATAAATAACAATTACTGTATACTGTAAATGTACCTTTGCAATGCAGAACGGTATAAATAAAGAATG